>NW_027472065.1:0-255044 GCF_965638725.1 Aptenodytes patagonicus
CAAATCGGAAACGTCCAGCCACTGCTCCCACACCAAAGGGGCTAGCACTGAAAGCTCTTGCTGGCCAGCACCTGCCCTAGGCAGCCCTTCCACAGCCCCCACAAGCACTGGCGCTCTGAGCTTCCTAGCCACAGCACAGTGGGGACGTTCCTTCTCGGCACAGCCAGAGCCCAGCTCCCAAATTCAAAACGTCCAGCCACTGCTCCCACACCAAAGGGGCTAGCACTGAAAGCTCTTGCTGGCCAGCACCTGCCCTAGGCAGCCCTTCCACAGCCCCACAAGCACTGCCGCTCTGAGCTTCCTAGCCACAGCACAGTGGGGACGTTCCTTCTCGGCACAGCCACAGCCCAGCTCCCAAATTCAAAACGTCCAGCCACTGCTCCCACACCAAAGGGGCTAGCACTGAAAGCTCTTGCTGGCCAGCACCTGCCCTAGGCAGCCCTTCCACAGCCCCACAAGCACTGGCGCTCTGAGCTTCCAAGCCACAGCACAGTGGGGACGTTCCTTCTCAGCACAGCCACAGCCCAGCTCCGAAATCAAAACGTCCAGCCACTGCTCCCACACCAAAGGGGCTAGCACTGAAAGCTCTTGCTGGCCAGCACCTGCCCTAGGCAGCCCTTCCACAGCCCCACAAGCACTGGCGCTCTGAGCTTCCTAGCCACAGCACAGTGGGGACGTTCCTTCTCAGCACAGCCACAGCCCAGCTCCGAAATTCAAAACGTCCAGCACTGCTCCCACACCAAAGGGGCTAGCACTGAAAGCTCTTGCTGGCCATCACCTGCCCTAGGCAGCCCTTCCACAGCCCCACAAGCACTGGCGCTCTGAGCTTCCTAGCCACAGCACAGTGGGGACGTTCCTTCTCGGCACAGCCACAGCCCAGCTCCCAAATTCAAACGTCCAGCCACTGCTCCCACACCAAAAGGGGCTAGCACTGAAAGCTCTTGCTGGCCAGCACCTGCCCTAGGCAGCCCTTCCACAGCCCCACAAGCACTGGCGCTCTGAGCTTCCTAGCCACAGCACAGTGGGGACGTTCCTTCTCGGCACAGCCACAGCCCAGCTCCCAAATTCAAAACGTCCAGCCACTGCTCCCACACCAAAGGGGCTAGCACTGAAGCTCTTGCTGGCCAGCACCTGCCCTAGGCAGCCCTTCCACAGCCCCACAAGCACTGGCGCTCTGAGCTTCCTAGCCACAGCACAGTGGGGACGTTCCTTCTCGCACAGCCAGAGCCCAGCTCCCAAATTCAAAACGTCCAGCCACTGCTCCCACACCAAAGGGGCTAGCACTGAAAGCTCTTGCTGGCCATCACCTGCCCTAGGCAGCCCTTCCACAGCCCCACAAGCACTGGCGCTCTGAGCTTCCTAGCCAGAGCACAGTGGGGACGTTCCTTCTCGGCAGAGCCACAGCCCAGCTCCTAAATTCAAAACGTCCAGCCACTGCTCCCACACCAAAGGGGCTAGCACTGAAAGCTCTTGCTGGCCAGCACCTGCCCTAGGCAGCCCTTCCACAGCCCCACAAGCACTGGCGCTCTGAGCTCCTAGCCACAGCACAGTGGGGACGTTCCTTCTCGGCAGAGCCACAGCCCAGCTCCCAAATTCAAAACGTCCAGCCACTGCTCCCACACCAAAGGGGCCAGCACTGAAAGCTCTTGCTGGCCAGCACCTGCCCTAGGCAGCCCTTCCACAGCCCCACAAGCACTGGCGCTCTGAGCTTCCTAGCCACAGCACAGTGGGGACGTTCCTTCTCGGCAGAGCCACAGCCCACCTCCGAAATTCAAAACGTCCAGCCACTGTTCCCACACGAAAGGGCCAGCACTGAAAGCTCTTGCTGGCCAGCACCTACCCTAGGCAGCCCTTCCACAGCCCCACAAGCACTGGCGCTCTGAGCTTCCTAGCCACAGCACAGTGGGGACGTTCCTTCTCGGCACAGCCAGAGCCCAGCTCCCAAATCGGAAACGTCCAGCCACTGCTCCCACACCAAAGGGGCCAGCACTGAAAGCTCTTGCTGGGCCAGCACCTGCCCTAGGCAGCCTTCCACAGCCCCACAAGCACTGCCGCTCTGAGCTTCCTAGCCACAGCACAGTGGGGACGTTCCTTCTCGGCACAGCCACAGCCCAGCTCCCAAATTCAAAACGTCCAGCCACTGCTCCCACACCAAAGGGGCTAGCACTGAAAGCTCTTGCTGGCCATCACCTGCCCTAGGCAGCCTTCCACAGCCCCACAAGCACTGGCGCTCTGAGCTTCCTAGCCACAGCACAGTGGGGACGTTCCTTCTCGGCAGAGCCACAGCCCACCTCCGAAATTCAAAACGTCCAGCCACTGCTCCCACACGAAAGGGGCCAGCACTGAAAGCTCTTGCTGGCCAGCACCTGCCCTAGGCAGCCCTTCCACAGCCCCACAAGCACTGGCGCTCTGAGCTTCCTAGCCACAGCACAGTGGGGACGTTCCTTCTCGGCACAGCCAGAGCCCAGCTCCCAAATTCAAAACGTCCAGCCACTGCTCCCACACCAAAGGGGCTAGCACTGAAAGCTCTTGCTGGCCATCACCTGCCCTAGGCAGCCCTTCCACAGCCCCACAAGCACTGGCGCTCTGAGCTTCCTAGCCACAGCACAGTGGGGACGTTCCTTCTCGGCACAGCCACAGCCCAGCTCCCAAATTCAAAACGTCCAGCCACTGCTCCCACACCAAAGGGGCTAGCACTGAAAGCTCTTGCTGGCCAGCACCTGCCCTAGGCAGCCCTTCCACAGCCCCACAAGCACTGGCGCTCTGAGCTTCCTAGCCACAGCACAGTGGGGACGTTCCTTCTCGGCAGAGCCACAGCCCACCTCCGAAATTCAAAACGTCCAGCCACTGCTCCCACACGAAAGGGGCAGCACTGAAAGCTCTTGCTGGCCAGCACCTACCCTAGGCAGCCCTTCCACAGCCCCACAAGCACTGGCGCTCTGAGCTTCCAAGCCACAGCACAGTGGGGACGTTCCTTCTCAGCACAGCCACAGCCCAGCTCCGAAATTCAAAACGTCCAGCCACTGCTCCCACACCAAAGGGCTAGCACTGAAAGCTCTTGCTGGCCAGCACCTGCCCTAGGCAGCCCTTCCACAGCCCCACAAGCACTGGCGCTCTGAGCTTCCTAGCCACAGCACAGTGGGGACGTTCCTTCTCAGCACAGCCACAGCCCAGCTCCGAAATTCAAAACGTCCAGCCACTGCTCCCACACCAAAGGGGCTAGCACTGAAAGCTCTTGCTGGCCATCACCTGCCCTAGGCAGCCCTTCCACAGCCCCACAAGCACTGGCGCTCTGAGCTTCTAGCCACAGCACAGTGGGGACGTTCCTTCTCGGCACAGCCACAGCCCAGCTCCCAAATTCAAAACGTCCAGCCACTGCTCCCACACCAAAGGGGCTAGCACTGAAAGCTCTTGCTGGCCAGCACCTGCCCTAGGCAGCCCTTCCACAGCCCCACAAGCACTGGCGCTCTGAGCTTCCTAGCCACAGCACAGTGGGGACGTTCCTTCTCGGCACAGCCACAGCCCAGCTCCCAAATTCAAAACGTCCAGCCACTGCTCCCACACCAAAGGGCTAGCACTGAAAGCTCTTGCTGGCCAGCACCTGCCCTAGGCAGCCCTTCCACAGCCCCACAAGCACTGGCGCTCTGAGCTTCCTAGCCACAGCACAGTGGGGACGTTCCTTCTCGGCACAGCCAGAGCCCAGCTCCCAAATTCAAAACGTCCAGCCACTGCTCCCACACCAAAGGGGCTAGCACTGAAAGCTCTTGCTGGCCATCACCTGCCCTAGGCAGCCCTTCCACAGCCCCACAAGCACTGGCGCTCTGAGCTTCCTAGCCAGAGCACAGTGGGGACGTTCCTTCTCGGCAGAGCCACAGCCCAGCTCCTAAATTCAAAACGTCCAGCCACTGCTCCCACACCAAAGGGGCTAGCACTGAAAGCTCTTGCTGGCCAGCACCTGCCCTAGGCAGCCCTTCCACAGCCCCACAAGCACTGGCGCTCTGAGCTTCCTAGCCACAGCACAGTGGGGACGTTCCTTCTCGGCAGAGCCACAGCCCAGCTCCCAAATTCAAAACGTCCAGCCACTGCTCCCACACCAAAGGGGCCAGCACTGAAAGCTCTTGCTGGCCAGCACCTGCCCTAGGCAGCCCTTCCACAGCCCCACAAGCACTGGCGCTCTGAGCTTCCTAGCCACAGCACAGTGGGGACGTTCCTTCTCGGCAGAGCCACAGCCCACCTCCGAAATTCAAAACGTCCAGCCACTGTTCCCACACGAAAGGGGCCAGCACTGAAAGCTCTTGCTGGCCAGCACCTACCCTAGGCAGCCCTTCCACAGCCCCACAAGCACTGGCGCTCTGAGCTTCCTAGCCACAGCACAGTGGGGACGTTCCTTCTCGGCACAGCCAGAGCCCAGCTCCCAAATCGGAAACGTCCAGCCACTGCTCCCACACCAAAGGGGCCAGCACTGAAAGCTCTTGCTGGCCAGCACCTGCCCTAGGCAGCCCTTCCACAGCCCCACAAGCACTGCCGCTCTGAGCTTCCTAGCCACAGCACAGTGGGGACGTTCCTTCTCGGCACAGCCACAGCCCAGCTCCCAAATTCAAAACGTCCAGCCACTGCTCCCACACCAAAGGGGCTAGCACTGAAAGCTCTTGCTGGCCATCACCTGCCCTAGGCAGCCCTTCCACAGCCCCACAAGCACTGCCGCTCTGAGCTTCCTAGCCACAGCACAGTGGGGACGTTCCTTCTCGGCACAGCCACAGCCCAGCTCCCAAATTCAAAACGTCCAGCCACTGCTCCCACACCAAAGGGGCTAGCACTGAAAGCTCTTGCTGGCCATCACCTGCCCTAGGCAGCCCTTCCACAGCCCCACAAGCACTGGCGCTCTGAGCTTCCTAGCCACAGCACAGTGGGGACGTTCCTTCTCGGCAGAGCCACAGCCCACCTCCGAAATTCAAAACGTCCAGCCACTGCTCCCACACGAAAGGGGCCAGCACTGAAAGCTCTTGCTGGCCAGCACCTGCCCTAGGCAGCCCTTCCACAGCCCCACAAGCACTGGCGCTCTGAGCTTCCTAGCCACAGCACAGTGGGGACGTTCCTTCTCGGCACAGCCAGAGCCAGCTCCCAAATTCAAAACGTCCAGCCACTGCTCCCACACCAAAGGGGCTAGCACTGAAAGCTCTTGCTGGCCATCACCTGCCCTAGGCAGCCCTTCCACAGCCCCACAAGCACTGGCGCTCTGAGCTTCCTAGCCACAGCACAGTGGGGACGTTCCTTCTCGGCAGAGCCACAGCCCAGCTCCCAAATTCAAAACGTCCAGCCACTGCTCCCACACGAAAGGGGCCAGCACTGAAAGCTCTTGCTGGCCAGCACCTGCCCTAGGCAGCCCTTCCACAGCCCCACAAGCACTGGCGCTCTGAGCTTCCTAGCCACAGCACAGTGGGGACGTTCCTTCTCGGCACAGCCAGAGCCCAGCTCCCAAATCGGAAACGTCCAGCCACTGCTCCCACACCAAAGGGGCTAGCACTGAAAGCTCTTGCTGGCCAGCACCTGCCCTAGGCAGCCCTTCCACAGCCCCACAAGCACTGGCGCTCTGAGCTTCCTAGCCACAGCACAGTGGGGACGTTCCTTCTCGGCACAGCCAGAGCCCAGCTCCCAAATTCAAAACGTCCAGCCACTGCTCCCACACCAAAGGGGCTAGCACTGAAAGCTCTTGCTGGCCAGCACCTGCCCTAGGCAGCCCTTCCACAGCCCCACAAGCACTGCCGCTCTGAGCTTCCTAGCCACAGCACAGTGGGGACGTTCCTTCTCGGCACAGCCACAGCCCAGCTCCCAAATTCAAAACGTCCAGCCACTGCTCCCACACCAAAGGGGCTAGCACTGAAAGCTCTTGCTGGCCAGCACCTGCCCTAGGCAGCCCTTCCACAGCCCCACAAGCACTGGCGCTCTGAGCTTCCAAGCCACAGCACAGTGGGGACGTTCCTTCTCAGCACAGCCACAGCCCAGCTCCGAAATTCAAAACGTCCAGCCACTGCTCCCACACCAAAGGGGCTAGCACTGAAAGCTCTTGCTGGCCAGCACCTGCCCTAGGCAGCCCTTCCACAGCCCCACAAGCACTGGCGCTCTGAGCTTCCTAGCCACAGCACAGTGGGGACGTTCCTTCTCAGCACAGCCACAGCCCAGCTCCGAAATTCAAAACGTCCAGCCACTGCTCCCACACCAAAGGGGCTAGCACTGAAAGCTCTTGCTGGCCATCACCTGCCCTAGGCAGCCCTTCCACAGCCCCACAAGCACTGGCGCTCTGAGCTTCCTAGCCACAGCACAGTGGGGACGTTCCTTCTCGGCACAGCCACAGCCCAGCTCCCAAATTCAAAACGTCCAGCCACTGCTCCCACACCAAAGGGGCTAGCACTGAAAGCTCTTGCTGGCCAGCACCTGCCCTAGGCAGCCCTTCCACAGCCCCACAAGCACTGGCGCTCTGAGCTTCCTAGCCACAGCACAGTGGGGACGTTCCTTCTCGGCACAGCCACAGCCCAGCTCCCAAATTCAAAACGTCCAGCCACTGCTCCCACACCAAAGGGGCTAGCACTGAAAGCTCTTGCTGGCCAGCACCTGCCCTAGGCAGCCCTTCCACAGCCCCACAAGCACTGGCGCTCTGAGCTTCCTAGCCACAGCACAGTGGGGACGTTCCTTCTCGGCACAGCCAGAGCCCAGCTCCCAAATTCAAAACGTCCAGCCACTGCTCCCACACCAAAGGGGCTAGCACTGAAAGCTCTTGCTGGCCATCACCTGCCCTAGGCAGCCCTTCCACAGCCCCACAAGCACTGGCGCTCTGAGCTTCCTAGCCAGAGCACAGTGGGGACGTTCCTTCTCGGCAGAGCCACAGCCCAGCTCCTAAATTCAAAACGTCCAGCCACTGCTCCCACACCAAAGGGGCTAGCACTGAAAGCTCTTGCTGGCCAGCACCTGCCCTAGGCAGCCCTTCCACAGCCCCACAAGCACTGGCGCTCTGAGCTTCCTAGCCACAGCACAGTGGGGACGTTCCTTCTCGGCAGAGCCACAGCCCAGCTCCCAAATTCAAAACGTCCAGCCACTGCTCCCACACCAAAGGGGCCAGCACTGAAAGCTCTTGCTGGCCAGCACCTGCCCTAGGCAGCCCTTCCACAGCCCCACAAGCACTGGCGCTCTGAGCTTCCTAGCCACAGCACAGTGGGGACGTTCCTTCTCGGCAGAGCCACAGCCCACCTCCGAAATTCAAAACGTCCAGCCACTGTTCCCACACGAAAGGGGCCAGCACTGAAAGCTCTTGCTGGCCAGCACCTACCCTAGGCAGCCCTTCCACAGCCCCACAAGCACTGGCGCTCTGAGCTTCCTAGCCACAGCACAGTGGGGACGTTCCTTCTCGGCACAGCCAGAGCCCAGCTCCCAAATCGGAAACGTCCAGCCACTGCTCCCACACCAAAGGGGCCAGCACTGAAAGCTCTTGCTGGCCAGCACCTGCCCTAGGCAGCCCTTCCACAGCCCCACAAGCACTGCCGCTCTGAGCTTCCTAGCCACAGCACAGTGGGGACGTTCCTTCTCGGCACAGCCACAGCCCAGCTCCCAAATTCAAAACGTCCAGCCACTGCTCCCACACCAAAGGGGCTAGCACTGAAAGCTCTTGCTGGCCATCACCTGCCCTAGGCAGCACTTCCACAGCCCCACAAGCACTGGCGCTCTGAGCTTCCTAGCCACAGCACAGTGGGGACGTTCCTTCTCGGCACAGCCACAGCCCAGCTCCCAAATTCAAAACGTCCAGCCACTGCTCCCACACCAAAGGGGCTAGCACTGAAAGCTCTTGCTGGCCATCACCTGCCCTAGGCAGCCCTTCCACAGCCCCACAAGCACTGGCGCTCTGAGCTTCCTAGCCACAGCACAGTGGGGACGTTCCTTCTCGGCACAGCCAGAACCCAGCTCCCAAATTCAAAACGTCCAGCCACTGCTCCCACACCAAAGGGGCTAGCACTGAAAGCTCTTGCTGGCCAGCACCTGCCCTAGGCAGCCCTTCCACAGCCCCACAAGCACTGGCGCTCTGAGCTTCCTAGCCACAGCACAGTGGGGACGTTCCTTCTCGGCACAGCCAGAGCCCAGCTCCCAAATTCAAAACGTCCAGCCACTGCTCCCACACCAAAGGGGCTAGCACTGAAAGCTCTTGCTGGCCAGCACCTGCCCTAGGCAGCCCTTCCACAGCCCCACAAGCACTGCCGCTCTGAGCTTCCTAGCCACAGCACAGTGGGGACGTTCCTTCTCGGCACAGCCACAGCCCAGCTCCTAAATTCAAAACGTCCAGCCACTGCTCCCACACCAAAGGGGCTAGCACTGAAAGCTCTTGCTGGCCAGCACCTGCCCTAGGCAGCCCTTCCACAGCCCCACAAGCACTGGCGCTCTGAGCTTCCAAGCCACAGCACAGTGGGGACGTTCCTTCTCAGCACAGCCACAGCCCAGCTCCGAAATTCAAAACGTCCAGCCACTGCTCCCACACCAAAGGGGCTAGCACTGAAAGCTCTTGCTGGCCAGCACCTGCCCTAGGCAGCCCTTCCACAGCCCCACAAGCACTGGCGCTCTGAGCTTCCTAGCCACAGCACAGTGGGGACGTTCCTTCTCAGCACAGCCACAGCCCAGCTCCGAAATTCAAAACGTCCAGCCACTGCTCCCACACCAAAGGGGCTAGCACTGAAAGCTCTTGCTGGCCATCACCTGCCCTAGGCAGCCCTTCCACAGCCCCACAAGCACTGGCGCTCTGAGCTTCCTAGCCACAGCACAGTGGGGACGTTCCTTCTCGGCACAGCCACAGCCCAGCTCCCAAATTCAAAACGTCCAGCCACTGCTCCCACACCAAAGGGGCTAGCACTGAAAGCTCTTGCTGGCCAGCACCTGCCCTAGGCAGCCCTTCCACAGCCCCACAAGCACTGGCGCTCTGAGCTTCCTAGCCACAGCACAGTGGGGACGTTCCTTCTCGGCACAGCCACAGCCCAGCTCCCAAATTCAAAACGTCCAGCCACTGCTCCCACACCAAAGGGGCTAGCACTGAAAGCTCTTGCTGGCCAGCACCTGCCCTAGGCAGCCCTTCCACAGCCCCACAAGCACTGGCGCTCTGAGCTTCCTAGCCACAGCACAGTGGGGACGTTCCTTCTCGGCACAGCCAGAGCCCAGCTCCCAAATTCAAAACGTCCAGCCACTGCTCCCACACCAAAGGGGCTAGCACTGAAAGCTCTTGCTGGCCATCACCTGCCCTAGGCAGCCCTTCCACAGCCCCACAAGCACTGGCGCTCTGAGCTTCCTAGCCAGAGCACAGTGGGGACGTTCCTTCTCGGCAGAGCCACAGCCCAGCTCCAAAATTCAAAACGTCCAGCCACTGCTCCCACACCAAAGGGGCTAGCACTGAAAGCTCTTGCTGGCCAGCACCTGCCCTAGGCAGCCCTTCCACAGCCCCACAAGCACTGGCGCTCTGAGCTTCCTAGCCACAGCACAGTGGGGACGTTCCTTCTCGGCAGAGCCACAGCCCAGCTCCCAAATTCAAAACGTCCAGCCACTGCTCCCACACCAAAGGGGCCAGCACTGAAAGCTCTTGCTGGCCAGCACCTGCCCTAGGCAGCCCTTCCACAGCCCCACAAGCACTGGCGCTCTGAGCTTCCTAGCCACAGCACAGTGGGGACGTTCCTTCTCGGCAGAGCCACAGCCCACCTCCGAAATTCAAAACGTCCAGCCACTGTTCCCACACGAAAGGGGCCAGCACTGAAAGCTCTTGCTGGCCAGCACCTACCCTAGGCAGCCCTTCCACAGCCCCACAAGCACTGGCGCTCTGAGCTTCCTAGCCACAGCACAGTGGGGACGTTCCTTCTCGGCACAGCCAGAGCCCAGCTCCCAAATCGGAAACGTCCAGCCACTGCTCCCACACCAAAGGGGCCAGCACTGAAAGCTCTTGCTGGCCAGCACCTGCCCTAGGCAGCCCTTCCACAGCCCCACAAGCACTGCCGCTCTGAGCTTCCTAGCCACAGCACAGTGGGGACGTTCCTTCTCGGCACAGCCACAGCCCAGCTCCCAAATTCAAAACGTCCAGCCACTGCTCCCACACCAAAGGGGCTAGCACTGAAAGCTCTTGCTGGCCATCACCTGCCCTAGGCAGCCCTTCCACAGCCCCACAAGCACTGCCGCTCTGAGCTTCCTAGCCACAGCACAGTGGGGACGTTCCTTCTCGGCACAGCCACAGCCCAGCTCCCAAATTCAAAACGTCCAGCCACTGCTCCCACACCAAAGGGGCTAGCACTGAAAGCTCTTGCTGGCCATCACCTGCCCTAGGCAGCCCTTCCACAGCCCCACAAGCACTGGCGCTCTGAGCTTCCTAGCCACAGCACAGTGGGGACGTTCCTTCTCGGCAGAGC
Source organism: Aptenodytes patagonicus (assembly GCF_965638725.1). Taxonomy (NCBI): domain Eukaryota; kingdom Metazoa; phylum Chordata; class Aves; order Sphenisciformes; family Spheniscidae; genus Aptenodytes; species Aptenodytes patagonicus. The sequence goes on from NW_027472065.1 coordinate 10,419, forward strand.
CACAGCCCACCTCCGAAATTCAAAACGTCCAGCCACTGCTCCCACACGAAAGGGGCCAGCACTGAAAGCTCTTGCTGGCCAGCACCTGCCCTAGGCAGCCCTTCCACAGCCCCACAAGCACTGGCGCTCTGAGCTTCCTAGCCACAGCACAGTGGGGACGTTCCTTCTCGGCACAGCCAGAGCCCAGCTCCCAAATTCAAAACGTCCAGCCACTGCTCCCACACCAAAGGGGCTAGCACTGAAAGCTCTTGCTGGCCATCACCTGCCCTAGGCAGCCCTTCCACAGCCCCACAAGCACTGGCGCTCTGAGCTTCCTAGCCACAGCACAGTGGGGACGTTCCTTCTCGGCAGAGCCACAGCCCAGCTCCCAAATTCAAAACGTCCAGCCACTGCTCCCACACGAAAGGGGCCAGCACTGAAAGCTCTTGCTGGCCAGCACCTGCCCTAGGCAGCCCTTCCACAGCCCCACAAGCACTGGCGCTCTGAGCTTCCTAGCCACAGCACAGTGGGGACGTTCCTTCTCGGCACAGCCAGAGCCCAGCTCCCAAATCGGAAACGTCCAGCCACTGCTCCCACACCAAAGGGGCTAGCACTGAAAGCTCTTGCTGGCCAGCACCTGCCCTAGGCAGCCCTTCCACAGCCCCACAAGCACTGGCGCTCTGAGCTTCCTAGCCACAGCACAGTGGGGACGTTCCTTCTCGGCACAGCCAGAGCCCAGCTCCCAAATTCAAAACGTCCAGCCACTGCTCCCACACCAAAGGGGCTAGCACTGAAAGCTCTTGCTGGCCATCACCTGCCCTAGGCAGCCCTTCCACAGCCCCACAAGCACTGGCGCTCTGAGCTTCCTAGCCACAGCACAGTGGGGACGTTCCTTCTCGGCAGAGCCACAGCCCACCTCCGAAATTCAAAAGGTCCAGCCACTGCTCCCACACGAAAGGGGCCAGCACTGAAAGCTCTTGCTGGCCAGCACCTGCCCTAGGCAGCCCTTCCACAGCCCCACAAGCACTGGCGCTCTGAGCTTCCTAGCCACAGCACAGTGGGGACGTTCCTTCTCGGCACAGCCAGAGCCCAGCTCCCAAATTCAAAACGTCCAGCCACTGCTCCCACACCAAAGGGGCTAGCACTGAAAGCTCTTGCTGGCCAGCACCTGCCCTAGGCAGCCCTTCCACAGCCCCACAAGCACTGGCGCTCTGAGCTTCCTAGCCACAGCACAGTGGGGACGTTCCTTCTCGGCACAGCCACAGCCCAGCTCCCAAATTCAAAACGTCCAGCCACTGCTCCCACACCAAAGGGGCTAGCACTGAAAGCTCTTGCTGGCCATCACCTGCCCTAGGCAGCCCTTCCACAGCCCCACAAGCACTGGCGCTCTGAGCTTCCTAGCCACAGCACAGTGGGGACGTTCCTTCTCGGCAGAGCCACAGCCCACCTCCGAAATTCAAAACGTCCAGCCACTGTTCCCACACGAAAGGGGCCAGCACTGAAAGCTCTTGCTGGCCAGCACCTACCCTAGGCAGCCCTTCCACAGCCCCACAAGCACTGGCGCTCTGAGCTTCCTAGCCACAGCACAGTGGGGACGTTCCTTCTCGGCACAGCCAGAGCCCAGCTCCCAAATCGGAAACGTCCAGCCACTGCTCCCACACCAAAGGGGCCAGCACTGAAAGCTCTTGCTGGCCAGCACCTGCCCTAGGCAGCCCTTCCACAGCCCCACAAGCACTGCCGCTCTGAGCTTCCTAGCCACAGCACAGTGGGGACGTTCCTTCTCGGCACAGCCACAGCCCAGCTCCCAAATTCAAAACGTCCAGCCACTGCTCCCACACCAAAGGGGCTAGCACTGAAAGCTCTTGCTGGCCAGCACCTGCCCTAGGCAGCCCTTCCACAGCCCCACAAGCACTGCCGCTCTGAGCTTCCTAGCCACAGCACAGTGGGGACGTTCCTTCTCGGCAGAGCCACAGCCCAGCTCCCAAATTCAAAACGTCCAGCCACTGCTCCCACACCAAAGGGGCCAGCACTGAAAGCTCTTGCTGGCCAGCACCTGCCCTAGGCAGCCCTTCCACAGCCCCACAAGCACTGGCGCTCTGAGCTTCCTAGCCACAGCACAGTGGGGACGTTCCTTCTCGGCACAGCCAGAGCCCATCTCCCAAACCGGAAACGTCCAGCCACTGCTCCCACACCAAAGGGGCTAGCACTGAAAGCTCTTGCTGGCCATCACCTGCCCTAGGCAGCCCTTCCACAGCCCCACAAGCACTGGCGCTCTGAGCTTCCTAGCCACAGCACAGTGGGGACGTTCCTTCTCGGCAGAGCCACAGCCCACCTCCGAAATTCAAAACGTCCAGCCACTGCTCCCACACGAAAGGGGCCAGCACTGAAAGCTCTTGCTGGCCAGCACCTGCCCTAGGCAGCCCTTCCACAGCCCCACAAGCACTGGCGCTCTGAGCTTCCTAGCCACAGCACAGTGGGGACGTTCCTTCTCGGCACAGCCAGAGCCCAGCTCCCAAATCGGAAACGTCCAGCCACTGCTCCCACACCAAAGGGGCTAGCACTGAAAGCTCTTGCTGGCCAGCACCTGCCCTAGGCAGCCCTTCCACAGCCCCACAAGCACTGGCGCTCTGAGCTTCCTAGCCACAGCACAGTGGGGACGTTCCTTCTCGGCACAGCCAGAGCCCAGCTCCCAAATTCAAAACGTCCAGCCACTGCTCCCACACCAAAGGGGCTAGCACTGAAAGCTCTTGCTGGCCATCACCTGCCCTAGGCAGCCCTTCCACAGCCCCACAAGCACTGGCGCTCTGAGCTTCCTAGCCACAGCACAGTGGGGACGTTCCTTCTCGGCAGAGCCACAGCCCACCTCCGAAATTCAAAAGGTCCAGCCACTGCTCCCACACGAAAGGGGCCAGCACTGAAAGCTCTTGCTGGCCAGCACCTGCCCTAGGCAGCCCTTCCACAGCCCCACAAGCACTGGCGCTCTGAGCTTCCTAGCCACAGCACAGTGGGGACGTTCCTTCTCGGCACAGCCAGAGCCCAGCTCCCAAATTCAAAACGTCCAGCCACTGCTCCCACACCAAAGGGGCTAGCACTGAAAGCTCTTGCTGGCCAGCACCTGCCCTAGGCAGCCCTTCCACAGCCCCACAAGCACTGGCGCTCTGAGCTTCCTAGCCACAGCACAGTGGGGACGTTCCTTCTCGGCACAGCCACAGCCCAGCTCCCAAATTCAAAACGTCCAGCCACTGCTCCCACACCAAAGGGGCTAGCACTGAAAGCTCTTGCTGGCCATCACCTGCCCTAGGCAGCCCTTCCACAGCCCCACAAGCACTGGCGCTCTGAGCTTCCTAGCCACAGCACAGTGGGGACGTTCCTTCTCGGCAGAGCCACAGCCCACCTCCGAAATTCAAAACGTCCAGCCACTGCTCCCACACGAAAGGGGCCAGCACTGAAAGCTCTTGCTGGCCAGCACCTGCCCTAGGCAGCCCTTCCACAGCCCCACAAGCACTGGCGCTCTGAGCTTCCTAGCCACAGCACAGTGGGGACGTTCCTTCTCGGCACAGCCAGAGCCCAGCTCCCAAATTCAAAACGTCCAGCCACTGCTCCCACACCAAAGGGGCTAGCACTGAAAGCTCTTGCTGGCCATCACCTGCCCTAGGCAGCCCTTCCACAGCCCCACAAGCACTGGCGCTCTGAGCTTCCTAGCCACAGCACAGTGGGGACGTTCCTTCTCGGCACAGCCACAGCCCAGCTCCCAAATTCAAAACGTCCAGCCACTGCTCCCACACCAAAGGGGCTAGCACTGAAAGCTCTTGCTGGCCAGCACCTGCCCTAGGCAGCCCTTCCACAGCCCCACAAGCACTGGCGCTCTGAGCTTCCTAGCCACAGCACAGTGGGGACGTTCCTTCTCGGCAGAGCCACAGCCCACCTCCGAAATTCAAAACGTCCAGCCACTGCTCCCACACGAAAGGGGCCAGCACTGAAAGCTCTTGCTGGCCAGCACCTACCCTAGGCAGCCCTTCCACAGCCCCACAAGCACTGGCGCTCTGAGCTTCCTAGCCACAGCACAGTGGGGACGTTCCTTCTCGGCACAGCCACAGCCCATCTCCCAAATCGGAAACGTCCAGCCACTGCTCCCACACCAAAGGGGCTAGCACTGAAAGCTCTTGCTGGCCAGCACCTGCCCTAGGCAGCCCTTCCACAGCCCCACAAGCACTGGCGCTCTGAGCTTCCTAGCCACAGCACAGTGGGGACGTTCCTTCTGGGCACAGCCACAGCCCAGCTCCCAAATTCAAAACGTCCAGCCACTGCTCCCACACGAAAGGGGCCAGCACTGAAAGCTCTTGCTGGCCATCACCTGCCCTAGGCAGCCCTTCCACAGCCCCACAAGCACTGGCGCTCTGAGCTTCCTAGCCACAGCACAGTGGGGACGTTCCTTCTCGGCACAGCCAGAGCCCAGCTCCCAAATCGGAAACGTCCAGCCACTGCTCCCACACCAAAGGGGCTAGCACTGAAAGCTCTTGCTGGCCAGCACCTGCCCTAGGCAGCCCTTCCACAGCCCCACAAGCACTGGCGCTCTGAGCTTCCTAGCCACAGCACAGTGGGGACGTTCCTTCTCGGCACAGCCACAGCCCAGCTCCCAAATCGGAAACGTCCAGCCACTGCTCCCACACCAAAGGGGCTAGCACTGAAAGCTCTTGCTGGCCATCACCTGCCCTAGGCAGCCCTTCCACAGCCCCACAAGCACTGGCGCTCTGAGCTTCCTAGCCACAGCACAGTGGGGACGTTCCTTCTCGGCACAGCCAGAGCCCAGCTCCCAAATTCAAAACGTCCAGCCACTGCTCCCACACCAAAGGGGCTAGCACTGAAAGCTCTTGCTGGCCAGCACCTGCCCTAGGCAGCCCTTCCACAGCCCCACAAGCACTGGCGCTCTGAGCTTCCTAGCCACAGCACAGTGGGGACGTTCCTTCTCGGCACAGCCACAGCCCAGCTCCCAAATTCAAAACGTCCAGCCACTGCTCCCACACCAAAGGGGCTAGCACTGAAAGCTCTTGCTGGCCATCACCTGCCCTAGGCAGCCCTTCCACAGCCCCACAAGCACTGGCGCTCTGAGCTTCCTAGCCACAGCACAGTGGGGACGTTCCTTCTCGGCAGAGCCACAGCCCACCTCCGAAATTCAAAACGTCCAGCCACTGCTCCCACACGAAAGGGGCCAGCACTGAAAGCTCTTGCTGGCCAGCACCTGCCCTAGGCAGCCCTTCCACAGCCCCACAAGCACTGGCGCTCTGAGCTTCCTAGCCACAGCACAGTGGGGACGTTCCTTCTCGGCAGAGCCACAGCCCACCTCCGAAATTCAAAACGTCCAGCCACTGCTCCCACACGAAAGGGGCCAGCACTGAAAGCTCTTGCTGGCCAGCACCTACCCTAGGCAGCCCTTCCACAGCCCCACAAGCACTGGCGCTCTGAGCTTCCTAGCCACAGCACAGTGGGGACGTTCCTTCTCGGCACAGCCACAGCCCATCTCCCAAATCGGAAACGTCCAGCCACTGCTCCCACACCAAAGGGGCTAGCACTGAAAGCTCTTGCTGGCCAGCACCTGCCCTAGGCAGCCCTTCCACAGCCCCACAAGCACTGGCGCTCTGAGCTTCCTAGCCACAGCACAGTGGGGACGTTCTTTCTGGGCACAGCCACAGCCCAGCTCCCAAATTCAAAACGTCCAGCCACTGCTCCCACACGAAAGGGGCCAGCACTGAAAGCTCTTGCTGGCCATCACCTGCCCTAGGCAGCCCTTCCACAGCCCCACAAGCACTGGCGCTCTGAGCTTCCTAGCCACAGCACAGTGGGGACGTTCCTTCTCGGCACAGCCAGAGCCCAGCTCCCAAATCGGAAACGTCCAGCCACTGCTCCCACACCAAAGGGGCTAGCACTGAAAGCTCTTGCTGGCCAGCACCTGCCCTAGGCAGCCCTTCCACAGCCCCACAAGCACTGGCGCTCTGAGCTTCCTAGCCACAGCACAGTGGGGACGTTCCTTCTCGGCACAGCCAGAGCCCAGCTCCCAAATTCAAAACGTCCAGCCACTGCTCCCACACCAAAGGGGCTAGCACTGAAAGCTCTTGCTGGCCATCACCTGCCCTAGGCAGCCCTTCCACAGCCCCACAAGCACTGGCGCTCTGAGCTTCCTAGCCACAGCACAGTGGGGACGTTCCTTCTCGGCAGAGCCACAGCCCAGCTCCCAAATTCAAAAGGTCCAGCCACTGCTCCCACACGAAAGGGGCCAGCACTGAAAGCTCTTGCTGGCCAGCACCTGCCCTAGGCAGCCCTTCCACAGCCCCACAAGCACTGGCGCTCTGAGCTTCCTAGCCACAGCACAGTGGGGACGTTCCTTCTCGGCACAGCCAGAGCCCAGCTCCCAAATTCAAAACGTCCAGCCACTGCTCCCACACCAAAGGGGCTAGCACTGAAAGCTCTTGCTGGCCAGCACCTGCCCTAGGCAGCCCTTCCACAGCCGCACAAGCACTGGCGCTCTGAGCTTCCTAGCCACAGCACAGTGGGGACGTTCCTTCTCGGCACAGCCACAGCCCAGCTCCCAAATTCAAAACGTCCAGCCACTGCTCCCACACCAAAGGGGCTAGCACTGAAAGCTCTTGCTGGCCATCACCTGCCCTAGGCAGCCCTTCCACAGCCCCACAAGCACTGGCGCTCTGAGCTTCCTAGCCACAGCACAGTGGGGACGTTCCTTCTCGGCAGAGCCACAGCCCAGCTCCGAAATTCAAAACGTCCAGCCACTGCTCCCACACGAAAGGGGCCAGCACTGAAAGCTCTTGCTGGCCAGCACCTGCCCTAGGCAGCCCTTCCACAGCCCCACAAGCACTGGCGCTCTGAGCTTCCTAGCCACAGCACAGTGGGGACGTTCCTTCTCGGCACAGCCACAGCCCATCTCCCAAATCGGAAACGTCCAGCCACTGCTCCCACACCAAAGGGGCTAGCACTGAAAGCTCTTGCTGGCCAGCACCTGCCCTAGGCAGCCCTTCCACAGCCCCACAAGCACTGGCGCTCTGAGCTTCCTAGCCACAGCACAGTGGGGACGTTCCTTCTGGGCACAGCCACAGCCCAGCTCCCAAATTCAAAACGTCCAGCCACTGCTCCCACACGAAAGGGGCCAGCACTGAAAGCTCTTGCTGGCCATCACCTGCCCTAGGCAGCCCTTCCACAGCCCCACAAGCACTGGCGCTCTGAGCTTCCTAGCCACAGCACAGTGGGGACGTTCCTTCTCGGCACAGCCAGAGCCCAGCTCCCAAATTCAAAACGTCCAGCCACTGCTCCCACACCAAAGGGGCTAGCACTGAAAGCTCTTGCTGGCCAGCACCTGCCCTAGGCAGCCCTTCCACAGCCCCACAAGCACTGGCGCTCTGAGCTTCCTAGCCACAGCACAGTGGGGACGTTCCTTCTCGGCACAGCCACAGCCCAGCTCCCAAATTCAAAACGTCCAGCCACTGCTCCCACACCAAAGGGGCTAGCACTGAAAGCTCTTGCTGGCCATCACCTGCCCTAGGCAGCCCTTCCACAGCCCCACAAGCACTGGCGCTCTGAGCTTCCTAGCCACAGCACAGTGGGGACGTTCCTTCTCGGCACAGCCACAGCCCAGCTCCCAAATTCAAAACGTCCAGCCACTGCTCCCACACCAAAGGGGCTAGCACTGAAAGCTCTTGCTGGCCAGCACCTGCCCTAGGCAGCCCTTCCACAGCCCCACAAGCACTGGTGCTCTGAGCTTCCTAGCCACAGCACAGTGGGGACGTTCCTTCTCGGCACAGCCACAGCCCAGCTCCCAAATCGGAAACGTCCAGCCACTGCTCCCACACCAAAGGGGCTAGCACTGAAAGCTCTTGCTGGCCAGCACCTGCCCTAGGCAGCCCTTCCACAGCCCCACAAGCACTGGCGCTCTGAGCTTCCTAGCCACAGCACAGTGGGGACGTTCCTTCTCGGCACAGCCAGAGCCCAGCTCCCAAATTCAAAACGTCCAGCCACTGCTCCCACACCAAAGGGGCTAGCACTGAAAGCTCTTGCTGGCCAGCACCTGCCCTAGGCAGCCCTTCCACAGCCCCACAAGCACTGGCGCTCTGAGCTTCCTAGCCACAGCACAGTGGGGACGTTCCTTCTCGGCACAGCCAGAGCCCAGCTCCCAAATCGGAAACGTCCAGCCACTGCTCCCACACCAAAGGGGCTAGCACTGAAAGCTCTTGCTGGCCAGCACCTGCCCTAGGCAGCCCTTCCACAGCCCCAGAAGCACTGGCACTCTGAGCTTCCTAGCCACAGCACAGTGGGGACGTTCCTTCTCGGCACAGCCACAGCCCAGCTCCAAAATTCAAAACGTCCAGCCACTGCTCCCACACCAAAGGGGCTAGCACTGAAAGCTCTTGCTGGCCAGCACCTGCCCTAGGCAGCCCTTCCACAGCCCCACAAGCACTGGTGCTCTGAGCTTCCTAGCCACAGCACAGTGGGGACGTTCCTTCTCGGCACAGCCACAGCCCAGCTCCCAAATTCAAAACGTCCAGCCACTGCTCCCACACCAAAGGGGCTAGCACTGAAAGCTCTTGCTGGCCATCACCTGCCCTAGGCAGCCCTTCCACAGCCCCACAAGCACTGGCGCTCTGAGCTTCCTAGCCACAGCACAGTGGGGACGTTCCTTCTCGGCACAGCCAGAGCCCAGCTCCCAAATTCAAAACGTCCAGCCACTGCTCCCACACCAAAGGGGCTAGCACTGAAAGCTCTTGCTGGCCAGCACCTGCCCTAGGCAGCCCTTCCACAGCCCCACAAGCACTGGCGCTCTGAGCTTCCTAGCCACAGCACAGTGGGGACGTTCCTTCTCAGCACAGCCACAGCCCAGCTCCGAAATTCAAAACGTCCAGCCACTGCTCCCACACCAAAGGGGCTAGCACTGAAAGCTCTTGCTGGCCAGCACCTGCCCTAGGCAGCCCTTCCACAGCCCCACAAGCACTGGCGCTCTGAGCTTCCTAGCCACAGCACAGTGGGGACGTTCCTTCTCGGCACAGCCACAGCCCAGCTCCCAAATTCAAAACGTCCAGCCACTGCTCCCACACCAAAGGGGCTAGCACTGAAAGCTCTTGCTGGCCAGCACCTGCCCTAGGCAGCCCTTCCACAGCCCCACAAGCACTGGCGCTCTGAGCTTCCTAGCCACAGCACAGTGGGGACGTTCCTTCTCGGCACAGCCACAGCCCAGCTCCCAAATTCAAAACGTCCAGCCACTGCTCCCACACCAAAGGGGCTAGCACTGAAAGCTCTTGCTGGCCAGCACCTGCCCTAGGCTGCCTTTCCACAGCCCCACAAGCACTGGCGCTCTGAGCTTCCTAGCCACAGCACAGTGGGGACGTTCCTTCTCGGCACAGCCACAGCCCAGCTCCCAAATTCAAAACGTCCAGCCACTGCTCCCACACGAAAGGGGCCAGCAGTGAAAGCTCTTGCTGGCCAGCACCTGCCCTAGGCAGCCCTTCCACAGCCCCACAAGCACTGGTGCTCTGAGCTTCCTAGCCACAGCACAGTGGGGACGTTCCTTCTCGGCACAGCCAGAGCACAGCTCCCAAATTCAAAACGTCCAGCCACTGCTCCCACACCAAAGGGGCTAGCACTGAAAGCTCTTGCTGGCCATCACCTGCCCTAGGCAGCCCTTCCACAGCCCCACAAGCACTGGCGCTCTGAGCTTCCTAGCCACAGCACAGTGGGGACGTTCCTTCTCGGCAGAGCCACAGCCCACCTCCGAAATTCAAAACGTCCAGCCACTGCTCCCACACGAAAGGGGCCAGCACTGAAAGCTCTTCCTGGCCAGCACCTGCCCTAGGCAGCCCTTCCACAGCCCCACAAGCACTGGCGCTCTGAGCTTCCTAGCCACAGCACAGTGGGGACGTTCCTTCTCGGCACAGCCAGAGCCCAGCTCCCAAATCGGAAACGTCCAGCCACTGCTCCCACACCAAAGGGGCTAGCACTGAAAGCTCTTGCTGGCCAGCACCTGCCCTAGGCAGCCCTTCCACAGCCCCACAAGCACTGGCGCTCTGAGCTTCCTAGCCACAGCACAGTGGGGACGTTCCTTCTCGGCACAGCCAGAGCCCAGCTCCCAAATCGGAAACGTCCAGCCACTGCTCCCACACCAAAGGGGCTAGCACTGAAAGCTCTTGCTGGCCAGCACCTGCCCTAGGCAGCCCTTCCACAGCCCCACAAGCACTGGCGCTCTGAGCTTCCTAGCCACAGCACAGTGGGGACGTTCCTTCTCGGCACAGCCACAGCCCAGCTCCCAAATTCAAAACGTCCAGCCACTGCTCCCACACGAAAGGGGCCAGCACTGAAAGCTCTTGCTGGCCAGCACCTGCCCTAGGCAGCCCTTCCACAGCCCCACAAGCACTGGCGCTCTGAGCTTCCTAGCCACAGCACAGTGGGGACGTTCCTTCTCGGCACAGCCAGAGCCCAGCTCCCAAATTCAAAACGTCCAGCCACTGCTCCCACACCAAAGGGGCTAGCACTGAAAGCTCTTGCTGGCCAGCACCTGCCCTAGGCAGCCCTTCCACAGCCCCACAAGCACTGGCGCTCTGAGCTTCCTAGCCACAGCACAGTGGGGACGTTCCTTCTCGGCACAGCCAGAGCCCAGCTCCCAAATTCAAAACGTCCAGCCACTGCTCCCACACCAAAGGGGCTAGCACTGAAAGCTCTTGCTGGCCATCACCTGCCCTAGGCAGCCCTTCCACAGCCCCACAAGCACTGGCGCTCTGAGCTTCCTAGCCACAGCACAGTGGGGACGTTCCTTCTCGGCAGAGCCACAGCCCACCTCCGAAATTCAAAACGTCCAGCCACTGCTCCCACACGAAAGGGGCCAGCACTGAAAGCTCTTGCTGGCCATCACCTGCCCTAGGCAGCCCTTCCACAGCCCCACAAGCACTGGCGCTCTGAGCTTCCTAGCCACAGCACAGTGGAGACGTTCCTTCTCGGCACAGCCAGAGCCCAGCTCCCAAATTCAAAACGTCCAGCCACTGCTCCCACACCAAAGGGGCTAGCACTGAAAGCTCTTGCTGGCCAGCACCTGCCCTAGGCAGCCCTTCCACAGCCCCACAAGCACTGGCGCTCTGAGCTTCCTAGCCACAGCACAGTGGGGACGTTCCTTCTCGGCAGAGCCACAGCCCAGCTCCCAAATTCAAAACGTCCAGCCACTGCTCCCACACCAAAGGGGCCAGCACTGAAAGCTCTTGCTGGCCAGCACCTACCCTAGGCAGCCCTTCCACAGCCCCACAAGCACTGGCGCTCTGAGCTTCCTAGCCACAGCACAGTGGGGACGTTCCTTCTCGGCACAGCCACAGCCCAGCTCCCAAATTCAAAACGTCCAGCCACTGCTCCCACACCAAAGGGGCTAGCACTGAAAGCTCTTGCTGGCCAGCACCTGCCCTAGGCAGCCCTTCCACAGCCCCACAAGCACTGGCGCTCTGAGCTTCCTAGCCACAGCACAGTGGGGACGTTCCTTCTCGGCACAGCCACAGCCCACCTCCGAAATTCAAAACGTCCAGCCACTGCTCCCACACCAAAGGGGCTAGCACTGAAAGCTCTTGCTGGCCATCACCTGCCCTAGGCAGCCCTTCCACAGCCCCACAAGCACTGGCGCTCTGAGCTTCCTAGCCACAGCACAGTGGGGACGTTCCTTCTCGGCACAGCCACAGCCCAGCTCCCAAATTCAAAACGTCCAGCCACTGCTCCCACACGAAAGGGGCCAGCACTGAAAGCTCTTGCTGGCCATCACCTGCCCTAGGCAGCCCTTCCACAGCCCCACAAGCACTGGCGCTCTGAGCTTCCTAGCCACAGCACAGTGGGGACGTTCCTTCTCGGCACAGCCACAGCCCAGCTCCCAAATTCAAAACGTCCAGCCACTGCTCCCACACCAAAGGGGCTAGCACTGAAAGCTCTTGCTGGCCAGCACCTGCCCTAGGCAGCCCTTCCACAGCCCCACAAGCACTGGCGCTCTGAGCTTCCTAGCCACAGCACAGTGGGGACGTTCCTTCTCGGCACAGCCAGAGCCCAGCTCCCAAATTCAAAACGTCCAGCCACTGCTCCCACACCAAAGGGGCTAGCACTGAAAGCTCTTGCTGGCCATCACCTGCCCTAGGCAGCCCTTCCACAGCCCCACAAGCACTGGCGCTCTGAGCTTCCTAGCCACAGCACAGTGGGGACGTTCCTTCTGGGCACAGCCACAGCCCAGCTCCCAAATTCAAAACGTCCAGCCACTGCTCCCACACCAAAGGGGCTAGCACTGAAAGCTCTTGCTGGCCATCACCTGCCCTAGGCAGCCCTTCCACAGCCCCACAAGCACTGGCGCTCTGAGCTTCCTAGCCACAGCACAGTGGGGACGTTCCTTCTCGGCAGAGCCACAGCCCACCTCCGAAATTCAAAACGTCCAGCCACTGCTCCCACACGAAAGGGGCCAGCACTGAAAGCTCTTGCTGGCCAGCACCTGCCCTAGGCAGCCCTTCCACAGCCCCACAAGCACTGGCGCTCTGAGCTTCCTAGCCACAGCACAGTGGGGACGTTCCTTCTCGGCACAGCCACAGCCCAGCTCCCAAATTCAAAACGTCCAGCCACTGCTCCCACACCAAAGGGGCTAGCACTGAAAGCTCTTGCTGGCCATCACCTGCCCTAGGCAGCCCTTCCACAGCCCCACAAGCACTGGCGCTCTGAGCTTCCTAGCCACAGCACAGTGGGGACGTTCCTTCTCGGCACAGCCACAGCCCAGCTCCCAAATTCAAAACGTCCAGCCACTGCTCCCACACCAAAGGGGCTAGCACTGAAAGCTCTTGCTGGCCAGCACCTGCCCTAGGCAGCCCTTCCACAGCCCCACAAGCACTGGCGCTCTGAGCTTCCTAGCCACAGCACAGTGGGGACGTTCCTTCTCGGCACAGCCACAGCCCAGCTCCCAAATTCAAAACGTCCAGCCACTGCTCCCACACCAAAGGGGCTAGCACTGAAAGCTCTTGCTGGCCATCACCTGCCCTAGGCAGCCCTTCCACAGCCCCACAAGCACTGGCGCTCTGAGCTTCCTAGCCACAGCACAGTGGGGACGTTCCTTCTCGGCACAGCCAGAGCCCAGCTCCCAAATTCAAAACGTCCAGCCACTGCTCCCACACCAAAGGGGCTAGCACTGAAAGCTCTTGCTGGCCAGCACCTGCCCTAGGCAGCCCTTCCACAGCCCCACAAGCACTGGCGCTCTGAGCTTCCTAGCCACAGCACAGTGGGGACGTTCCTTCTCGGCACAGCCACAGCCCAGCTCCCAAATTCAAAACGTCCAGCCACTGCTCCCACACCAAAGGGGCTAGCACTGAAAGCTCTTGCTGGCCAGCACCTGCCCTAGGCAGCCCTTCCACAGCCCCACAAGCACTGGCGCTCTGAGCTTCCTAGCCACAGCACAGTGGGGACGTTCCTTCTCGGCACAGCCACAGCCCAGCTCCCAAATTCAAAACGTCCAGCCACTGCTCCCACACGAAAGGGGCCAGCACTGAAAGCTCTTGCTGGCCAGCACCTGCCCTAGGCAGCCCTTCCACAGCCCCACAAGCACTGGCGCTCTGAGCTTCCTAGCCACAGCACAGTGGGGACGTTCCTTCTCGGCACAGCCACAGCCCAGCTCCCAAATTCAAAACGTCCAGCCACTGCTCCCACACCAAAGGGGCTAGCACTGAAAGCTCTTGCTGGCCAGCACCTGCCCTAGGCAGCCCTTCCACAGCCCCACAAGCACTGGCGCTCTGAGCTTCCTAGCCACAGCACAGTGGGGACGTTCCTTCTCGGCAGAGCCACAGCCCAGCTCCCAAATTCAAAACGTCCAGCCACTGCTCCCACACCAAAGGGGCCAGCACTGAAAGCTCTTGCTGGCCAGCACCTACCCTAGGCAGCCCTTCCACAGCCCCACAAGCACTGGCGCTCTGAGCTTCCTAGCCACAGCACAGTGGGGACGTTCCTTCTCGGCACAGCCACAGCCCAGCTCCCAAATCGGAAACGTCCAGCCACTGCTCCCACACCAAAGGGGCTAGCACTGAAAGCTCTTGCTGGCCAGCACCTGCCCTAGGCAGCCCTTCCACAGCCCCACAAGCACTGGCGCTCTGAGCTTCCTAGCCACAGCACAGTGGGGACGTTCCTTCTCGGCACAGCCACAGCCCAGCTCCAAAATTCAAAACGTCCAGCCACTGCTCCCACACCAAAGGGGCTAGCACTGAAAGCTCTTGCTGGCCATCACCTGCCCTAGGCAGCCCTTCCACAGCCCCACAAGCACTGGCGCTCTGAGCTTCCTAGCCACAGCACAGTGGGGACGTTCCTTCTTGGCACAGCCACAGCCCAGCTCCCAAATTCAAAACGTCCAGCCACTGCTCCCACACGAAAGGGGCCAGCACTGAAAGCTCTTGCTGGCCAGCACCTGCCCTAGGCAGCCCTTCCACAGCCCCACAAGCACTGGCGCTCTGAGCTTCCTAGCCACAGCACAGTGGGGACGTTCCTTCTCGGCACAGCCACAGCCCAGCTCCCAAATTCAAAACGTCCAGCCACTGCTCCCACACCAAAGGGGCTAGCACTGAAAGCTCTTGCTGGCCAGCACCTGCCCTAGGCAGCCCTTCCACAGCCCCACAAGCACTGGCGCTCTGAGCTTCCTAGCCACAGCACAGTGGGGACGTTCCTTCTCGGCACAGCCAGAGCCCAGCTCCCAAATTCAAAACGTCCAGCCACTGCTCCCACACCAAAGGGGCTAGCACTGAAAGCTCTTGCTGGCCAGCACCTGCCCTAGGCAGCCCTTCCACAGCCCCACAAGCACTGGCGCTCTGAGCTTCCTAGCCACAGCACAGTGGGGACGTTCCTTCTCGGCACAGCCACAGCCCAGCTCCCAAATTCAAAACGTCCAGCCACTGCTCCCACACCAAAGGGGCTAGCACTGAAAGCTCTTGCTGGCCAGCACCTGCCCTAGGCAGCCCTTCCACAGCCCCACAAGCACTGGTGCTCTGAGCTTCCTAGCCACAGCACAGTGGGGACGTTCCTTCTCGGCACAGCCACAGCCCAGCTCCCAAATTCAAAACGTCCAGCCACTGCTCCCACACCAAAGGGGCTAGCACTGAAAGCTCTTGCTGGCCATCACCTGCCCTAGGCAGCCCTTCCACAGCCCCACAAGCACTGGCGCTCTGAGCTTCCTAGCCACAGCACAGTGGGGACGTTCCTTCTCGGCACAGCCACAGCCCAGCTCCCAAATCGGAAACGTCCAGCCACTGCTCCCACACCAAAGGGGCTAGCACTGAAAGCTCTTGCTGGCCAGCACGTGCCCTAGGCAGCCCTTCCACAGCCCCACAAGCACTGGCACTCTGAGCTTCCTAGCCACAGCACAGTGGGGACGTTCCTTCTCGGCACAGCCACAGCCCAGCTCCAAAATTCAAAACGTCCAGCCACTGCTCCCACACCAAAGGGGCTAGCACTGAAAGCTCTTGCTGGCCAGCACCTGCCCTAGGCAGCCCTTCCACAGCCCCACAAGCACTGGCGCTCTGAGCTTCCTAGCCACAGCACAGTGGGGACGTTCCTTCTCGGCACAGCCACAGCCCAGCTCCCAAATTCAAAACGTCCAGCCACTGCTCCCACACCAAAGGGGCTAGCACTGAAAGCTCTTGCTGGCCAGCACCTGCCCTAGGCAGCCCTTCCACAGCCCCACAAGCACTGGCGCTCTGAGCTTCCTAGCCACAGCACAGTGGGGACGTTCCTTCTCGGCACAGCCAGAGCCCAGCTCCCAAATTCAAAACGTCCAGCCACTGCTCCCACACCAAAGGGGCTAGCACTGAAAGCTCTTGCTGGCCAGCACCTGCCCTAGGCAGCCCTTCCACAGCCCCACAAGCACTGGCGCTCTGAGCTTCCTAGCCACAGCACAGTGGGGACGTTCCTTCTCGGCACAGCCACAGCCCAGCTCCCAAATTCAAAACGTCCAGCCACTGCTCCCACACCAAAGGGGCTAGCACTGAAAGCTCTTGCTGGCCAGCACCTGCCCTAGGCAGCCCTTCCACAGCCCCACAAGCACTGGCGCTCTGAGCTTCCTAGCCACAGCACAGTGGGGACATTCCTTCTCGGCACAGCCACAGCCCAGCTCCCAAATTCAAAACGTCCAGCCACTGCTCCCACACCAAAGGGGCTAGCACTGAAAGCTCTTGCTGGCCAGCACCTGCCCTAGGCAGCCCTTCCACAGCCCCACAAGCACTGGCGCTCTGAGCTTCCTAGCCACAGCACAGTGGGGACGTTCCTTCTCGGCACAGCCAGAGCCCAGCTCCCAAATTCAAAACGTCCAGCCACTGCTCCCACACCAAAGGGGCTAGCACTGAAAGCTCTTGCTGGCCATCACCTGCCCTAGGCAGCCCTTCCACAGCCCCACAAGCACTGGCGCTCTGAGCTTCCTAGCCACAGCACAGTGGGGACGTTCCTTCTCGGCAGAGCCACAGCCCACCTCCGAAATTCAAAACGTCCAGCCACTGCTCCCACACGAAAGGGGCCAGCACTGAAAGCTCTTGCTGGCCAGCACCTGCCCTAGGCAGCCCTTCCACAGCCCCACAAGCACTGGCGCTCTGAGCTTCCTAGCCACAGCACAGTGGGGACGTTCCTTCTCGGCACAGCCACAGCCCAGCTCCCAAATTCAAAACGTCCAGCCACTGCTCCCACACCAAAGGGGCTAGCACTGAAAGCTCTTGCTGGCCATCACCTGCCCTAGGCAGCCCTTCCACAGCCCCACAAGCACTGGCGCTCTGAGCTTCCTAGCCACAGCACAGTGGGGACGTTCCTTCTCGGCACAGCCACAGCCCAGCTCCCAAATTCAAAACGTCCAGCCACTGCTCCCACACCAAAGGGGCTAGCACTGAAAGCTCTTGCTGGCCAGCACCTGCCCTAGGCAGCCCTTCCACAGCCCCACAAGCACTGGCGCTCTGAGCTTCCTAGCCACAGCACAGTGGGGACGTTCCTTCTCGGCACAGCCACAGCCCAGCTCCCAAATTCAAAACGTCCAGCCACTGCTCCCACACCAAAGGGGCTAGCACTGAAAGCTCTTGCTGGCCAGCACCTGCCCTAGGCAGCCCTTCCACAGCCCCACAAGCACTGGCACTCTGAGCTTCCTAGCCACAGCACAGTGGGGACGTTCCTTCTCGGCACAGCCAGAGCCCAGCTCCCAAATTCAAAACGTCCAGCCACTGCTCCCACACCAAAGGGGCTAGCACTGAAAGCTCTTGCTGGCCAGCACCTGCCCTAGGCAGCCCTTCCACAGCCCCACAAGCACTGGCGCTCTGAGCTTCCTAGCCACAGCACAGTGGGGACGTTCCTTCTCGGCACAGCCACAGCCCAGCTCCCAAATTCAAAACGTCCAGCCACTGCTCCCACACCAAAGGGGCTAGCACTGAAAGCTCTTGCTGGCCAGCACCTGCCCTAGGCAGCCCTTCCACAGCCCCACAAGCACTGGCGCTCTGAGCTTCCTAGCCACAGCACAGTGGGGACGTTCCTTCTCGGCACAGCCACAGCCCAGCTCCCAAATTCAAAACGTCCAGCCACTGCTCCCACACGAAAGGGGCCAGCACTGAAAGCTCTTGCTGGCCAGCACCTGCCCTAGGCAGCCCTTCCACAGCCCCACAAGCACTGGCGCTCTGAGCTTCCTAGCCACAGCACAGTGGGGACGTTCCTTCTCGGCACAGCCACAGCCCAGCTCCCAAATTCAAAACGTCCAGCCACTGCTCCCACACCAAAGGGGCTAGCACTGAAAGCTCTTGCTGGCCAGCACCTGCCCTAGGCAGCCCTTCCACAGCCCCACAAGCACTGGCGCTCTGAGCTTCCTAGCCACAGCACAGTGGGGACGTTCCTTCTCGGCACAGCCACAGCCCAGCTCCCAAATTCAAAACGTCCAGCCACTGCTCCCACACCAAAGGGGCTAGCACTGAAAGCTCTTGCTGGCCAGCACCTGCCCTAGGCAGCCCTTCCACAGCCCCACAAGCACTGGTGCTCTGAGCTTCCTAGCCACAGCACAGTGGGGACGTTCCTTCTCGGCACAGCCACAGCCCAGCTCCCAAATCGGAAACGTCCAGCCACTGCTCCCACACCAAAGGGGCTAGCACTGAAAGCTCTTGCTGACCATCACCTGCCCTAGGCAGCCCTTCCACAGCCCCACAAGCACTGGCGCTCTGAGCTTCCTAGCCACAGCACAGTGGGGACGTTCCTTCTCGGCACAGCCACAGCCCAGCTCCCAAATCGGAAACGTCCAGCCACTGCTCCCACACCAAAGGGGCTAGCACTGAAAGCTCTTGCTGGCCAGCACGTGCCCTAGGCAGCCCTTCCACAGCCCCACAAGCACTGGCGCTCTGAGCTTCCTAGCCACAGCACAGTGGGGACGTTCCTTCTCGGCACAGCCACAGCCCAGCTCCAAAATTCAAAACGTCCAGCCACTGCTCCCACACCAAAGGGGCTAGCACTGAAAGCTCTTGCTGGCCAGCACCTGCCCTAGGCAGCCCTTCCACAGCCCCACAAGCACTGGCGCTCTGAGCTTCCTAGCCACAGCACAGTGGGGACGTTCCTTCTCGGCACAGCCACAGCCCAGCTCCCAAATTCAAAACGTCCAGCCACTGCTCCCACACCAAAGGGGCTAGCACTGAAAGCTCTTGCTGGCCAGCACCTGCCCTAGGCAGCCCTTCCACAGCCCCACAAGCACTGGCGCTCTGAGCTTCCTAGCCACAGCACAGTGGGGACGTTCCTTCTCGGCACAGCCACAGCCCAGCTCCCAAATTCAAAACGTCCAGCCACTGCTCCCACACCAAAGGGGCTAGCACTGAAAGCTCTTGCTGGCCAGCACCTGCCCTAGGCAGCCCTTCCACAGCCCCACAAGCACTGGCGCTCTGAGCTTCCTAGCCACAGCACAGTGGGGACGTTCCTTCTCGGCACAGCCAGAGCCCAGCTCCCAAATTCAAAACGTCCAGCCACTGCTCCCACACCAAAGGGGCTAGCACTGAAAGCTCTTGCTGGCCAGCACCTGCCCTAGGCAGCCCTTCCACAGCCCCACAAGCACTGGCGCTCTGAGCTTCCTAGCCACAGCACAGTGGGGACATTCCTTCTCGGCACAGCCACAGCCCAGCTCCCAAATTCAAAACGTCCAGCCACTGCTCCCACACCAAAGGGGCTAGCACTGAAAGCTCTTGCTGGCCAGCACCTGCCCTAGGCAGCCCTTCCACAGCCCCACAAGCACTGGCGCTCTGAGCTTCCTAGCCACAGCACAGTGGGGACGTTCCTTCTCGGCACAGCCAGAGCCCAGCTCCCAAATTCAAAACGTCCAGCCACTGCTCCCACACCAAAGGGGCTAGCACTGAAAGCTCTTGCTGGCCATCACCTGCCCTAGGCAGCCCTTCCACAGCCCCACAAGCACTGGCGCTCTGAGCTTCCTAGCCACAGCACAGTGGGGACGTTCCTTCTCGGCAGAGCCACAGCCCACCTCCGAAATTCAAAACGTCCAGCCACTGCTCCCACACGAAAGGGGCCAGCACTGAAAGCTCTTGCTGGCCAGCACCTACCCTAGGCAGCCCTTCCACAGCCCCACAAGCACTGGCGCTCTGAGCTTCCTAGCCACAGCACAGTGGGGACGTTCCTTCTCGGCACAGCCACAGCCCAGCTCCCAAATTCAAAACGTCCAGCCACTGCTCCCACACGAAAGGGGCCAGCAGTGAAAGCTCTTGCTGGCCAGCACCTGCCCTAGGCAGCCCTTCCACAGCCCCACAAGCACTGGCGCTCTGAGCTTCCTAGCCACAGCACAGTGGGGACGTTCCTTCTCGGCACAGCCAGAGCCCAGCTCCCAAATTCAAAACGTCCAGCCACTGCTCCCACACCAAAGGGGCTAGCACTGAAAGCTCTTGCTGGCCAGCACCTGCCCTAGGCAGCCCTTCCACAGCCCCACAAGCACTGGCGCTCTGAGCTTCCTAGCCACAGCACAGTGGGGACGTTCCTTCTCGGCACAGCCACAGCCCATCTCCGAAATTCAAAACGTCCAGCCACTGCTCCCACACGAAAGGGGCCAGCACTGAAAGCTCTTGCTGGCCAGCACCTGCCCTAGGCAGCCCTTCCACAGCCCCACAAGCACTGGCGCTCTGAGCTTCCTAGCCACAGCACAGTGGGGACGTTCCTTCTTGGCACAGCCACAGCCCAGCTCCCAAATTCAAAACGTCCAGCCACTGCTCCCACACGAAAGGGGCCAGCACTGAAAGCTCTTGCTGGCCAGCACCTGCCCTAGGCAGCCCTTCCACAGCCCCACAAGCACTGGCGCTCTGAGCTTCCTAGCCACAGCACAGTGGGGACGTTCCTTCTCGGCACAGCCACAGCCCAGCTCCCAAATTCAAAACGTCCAGCCACTGCTCCCACACCAAAGGGGCTAGCACTGAAAGCTCTTGCTGGCCAGCACCTGCCCTAGGCAGCCCTTCCACAGCCCCACAAGCACTGGCGCTCTGAGCTTCCTAGCCACAGCACAGTGGGGACGTTCCTTCTCGGCACAGCCACAGCCCAGCTCCCAAATTCAAAACGTCCAGCCACTGCTCCCACACCAAAGGGGCTAGCACTGAAAGCTCTTGCTGGCCAGCACCTGCCCTAGGCAGCCCTTCCACAGCCCCACAAGCACTGGCGCTCTGAGCTTCCTAGCCACAGCACAGTGGGGACGTTCCTTCTCGGCACAGCCACAGCCCAGCTCCCAAATTCAAAACGTCCAGCCACTGCTCCCACACCAAAGGGGCTAGCACTGAAAGCTCTTGCTGGCCAGCACCTGCCCTAGGCAGCCCTTCCACAGCCCCACAAGCACTGGTGCTCTGAGCTTCCTAGCCACAGCACAGTGGGGACGTTCCTTCTCGGCACAGCCACAGCCCAGCTCCCAAATCGGAAACGTCCAGCCACTGCTCCCACACCAAAGGGGCTAGCACTGAAAGCTCTTGCTGACCATCACCTGCCCTAGGCAGCCCTTCCACAGCCCCACAAGCACTGGCGCTCTGAGCTTCCTAGCCACAGCACAGTGGGGACGTTCCTTCTCGGCACAGCCACAGCCCAGCTCCCAAATCGGAAACGTCCAGCCACTGCTCCCACACCAAAGGGGCTAGCACTGAAAGCTCTTGCTGGCCAGCACGTGCCCTAGGCAGCCCTTCCACAGCCCCACAAGCACTGGCGCTCTGAGCTTCCTAGCCACAGCACAGTGGGGACGTTCCTTCTCGGCACAGCCACAGCCCAGCTCCAAAATTCAAAACGTCCAGCCACTGCTCCCACACCAAAGGGGCTAGCACTGAAAGCTCTTGCTGGCCAGCACCTGCCCTAGGCAGCCCTTCCACAGCCCCACAAGCACTGGCGCTCTGAGCTTCCTAGCCACAGCACAGTGGGGACGTTCCTTCTCGGCACAGCCAGAGCCCAGCTCCCAAATTCAAAACGTCCAGCCACTGCTCCCACACCAAAGGGGCTAGCACTGAAAGCTCTTGCTGGCCAGCACCTGCCCTAGGCAGCCCTTCCACAGCCCCACAAGCACTGGCGCTCTGAGCTTCCTAGCCACAGCACAGTGGGGACATTCCTTCTCGGCACAGCCACAGCCCAGCTCCCAAATTCAAAACGTCCAGCCACTGCTCCCACACCAAAGGGGCTAGCACTGAAAGCTCTTGCTGGCCAGCACCTGCCCTAGGCAGCCCTTCCACAGCCCCACAAGCACTGGCGCTCTGAGCTTCCTAGCCACAGCACAGTGGGGACGTTCCTTCTCGGCACAGCCAGAGCCCAGCTCCCAAATTCAAAACGTCCAGCCACTGCTCCCACACCAAAGGGGCTAGCACTGAAAGCTCTTGCTGGCCATCACCTGCCCTAGGCAGCCCTTCCACAGCCCCACAAGCACTGGCGCTCTGAGCTTCCTAGCCACAGCACAGTGGGGACGTTCCTTCTCGGCAGAGCCACAGCCCACCTCCGAAATTCAAAACGTCCAGCCACTGCTCCCACACGAAAGGGGCCAGCACTGAAAGCTCTTGCTGGCCAGCACCTACCCTAGGCAGCCCTTCCACAGCCCCACAAGCACTGGCGCTCTGAGCTTCCTAGCCACAGCACAGTGGGGACGTTCCTTCTCGGCACAGCCACAGCCCAGCTCCCAAATTCAAAACGTCCAGCCACTGCTCCCACACGAAAGGGGCCAGCAGTGAAAGCTCTTGCTGGCCAGCACCTGCCCTAGGCAGCCCTTCCACAGCCCCACAAGCACTGGCGCTCTGAGCTTCCTAGCCACAGCACAGTGGGGACGTTCCTTCTCGGCACAGCCAGAGCCCAGCTCCCAAATTCAAAACGTCCAGCCACTGCTCCCACACCAAAGGGGCTAGCACTGAAAGCTCTTGCTGGCCAGCACCTGCCCTAGGCAGCCCTTCCACAGCCCCACAAGCACTGGCGCTCTGAGCTTCCTAGCCACAGCACAGTGGGGACGTTCCTTCTCGGCAGAGCCACAGCCCACCTCCGAAATTCAAAACGTCCAGCCACTGCTCCCACACGAAAGGGGCCAGCACTGAAAGCTCTTGCTGGCCAGCACCTGCCCTAGGCAGCCCTTCCACAGCCCCACAAGCACTGGCGCTCTGAGCTTCCTAGCCACAGCACAGTGGGGACGTTCCTTCTCGGCACAGCCAGAGCCCAGCTCCCAAATCGGAAACGTCCAGCCACTGCTCCCACACCAAAGGGGCTAGCACTGAAAGCTCTTGCTGGCCAGCACCTGCCCTAGGCAGCCCTTCCACAGCCCCACAAGCACTGGCGCTCTGAGCTTCCTAGCCACAGCACAGTGGGGACGTTCCTTCTCGGCACAGCCACAGCCCAGCTCCCAAATTCAAAACGTCCAGCCACTGCTCCCACACCAAAGGGGCTAGCACTGAAAGCTCTTGCTGGCCAGCACCTGCCCTAGGCAGCCCTTCCACAGCCCCACAAGCACTGGCGCTCTGAGCTTCCTAGCCACAGCACAGTGGGGACGTTCCTTCTCGGCAGAGCCACAGCCCACCTCCGAAATTCAAAACGTCCAGCCACTGCTCCCACACCAAAGGGGCTAGCACTGAAAGCTCTTGCTGGCCAGCACCTGCCCTAGGCAGCCCTTCCACAGCCCCACAAGCACTGGCGCTCTGAGCTTCCTAGCCACAGCACAGTGGGGACGTTCCTTCTCGGCACAGCCAGAGCCCAGCTCCCAAATTCAAAACGTCCAGCCACTGCTCCCACACCAAAGGGGCTAGCACTGAAAGCTCTTGCTGGCCATCACCTGCCCTAGGCAGCCCTTCCACAGCCCCACAAGCACTGGCGCTCTGAGCTTCCTAGCCACAGCACAGTGGGGACGTTCCTTCTCGGCACAGCCAGAGCCCAGCTCCCAAATTCAAAACGTCCAGCCACTGCTCCCACACCAAAGGGGCTAGCACTGAAAGCTCTTGCTGGCCAGCACCTGCCCTAGGCAGCCCTTCCACAGCCCCACAAGCACTGGCGCTCTGAGCTTCCTAGCCACAGCACAGTGGGGACGTTCCTTCTCGGCAGAGCCACAGCCCAGCTCCGAAATTCAAAACGTCCAGCCACTGCTCCCACACGAAAGGGGCCAGCACTGAAAGCTCTTGCTGGCCAGCACCTACCCTAGGCAGCCCTTCCACAGCCCCACAAGCACTGGCGCTCTGAGCTTCCTAGCCACAGCACAGTGGGGACGTTCCTTCTCGGCACAGCCACAGCCCAGCTCCCAAATTCAAAACGTCCAGCCACTGCTCCCACACCAAAGGGGCTAGCACTGAAAGCTCTTGCTGGCCAGCACCTGCCCTAGGCAGCCCTTCCACAGCCCCACAAGCACTGGCGCTCTGAGCTTCCTAGCCACAGCACAGTGGGGACGTTCCTTCTCGGCACAGCCACAGCCCAGCTCCCAAATTCAAAACGTCCAGCCACTGCTCCCACACCAAAGGGGCTAGCACTGAAAGCTCTTGCTGGCCAGCACCTGCCCTAGGCAGCCCTTCCACAGCCCCACAAGCACTGGCGCTCTGAGCTTCCTAGCCACAGCACAGTGGGGACGTTCCTTCTCGGCACAGCCAGAGCCCAGCTCCCAAATTCAAAACGTCCAGCCACTGCTCCCACACCAAAGGGGCTAGCACTGAAAGCTCTTGCTGGCCAGCACCTGCCCTAGGCAGCCCTTCCACAGCCCCACAAGCACTGGCGCTCTGAGCTTCCTAGCCACAGCACAGTGGGGACGTTCCTTCTCGGCAGAGCCACAGCCCACCTCCGAAATTCAAAACGTCCAGCCACTGCTCCCACACGAAAGGGGCCAGCACTGAAAGCTCTTGCTGGCCAGCACCTGCCCTAGGCAGCCCTTCCACAGCCCCACAAGCACTGGCGCTCTGAGCTTCCTAGCCACAGCACAGTGGGGACGTTCCTTCTCGGCACAGCCAGAGCCCAGCTCCCAAATTCAAAACGTCCAGCCACTGCTCCCACACCAAAGGGGCTAGCACTGAAAGCTCTTGCTGGCCAGCACCTGCCCTAGGCAGCCCTTCCACAGCCCCACAAGCACTGGCGCTCTGAGCTTCCTAGCCACAGCACAGTGGGGACGTTCCTTCTCGGCACAGCCACAGCCCACCTCCGAAATTCAAAACGTCCAGCCACTGCTCCCACACGAAAGGGGCCAGCACTGAAAGCTCTTGCTGGCCAGCACCTGCCCTAGGCAGCCCTTCCACAGCCCCACAAGCACTGGCGCTCTGAGCTTCCTAGCCACAGCACAGTGGGGACGTTCCTTCTCGGCACAGCCAGAGCCCAGCTCCCAAATTCAAAACGTCCAGCCACTGCTCCCACACCAAAGGGGCTAGCACTGAAAGCTCTTGCTGGCCATCACCTGCCCTAGGCAGCCCTTCCACAGCCCCACAAGCACTGGCGCTCTGAGCTTCCTAGCCACAGCACAGTGGGGACGTTCCTTCTCGGCACAGCCAGAGCCCAGCTCCCAAATTCAAAACGTCCAGCCACTGCTCCCACACCAAAGGGGCTAGCACTGAAAGCTCTTGCTGGCCAGCACCTGCCCTAGGCAGCCCTTCCACAGCCCCACAAGCACTGGCGCTCTGAGCTTCCTAGCCACAGCACAGTGGGGACGTTCCTTCTCGGCACAGCCACAGCCCAGCTCCGAAATTCAAAACGTCCAGCCACTGCTCCCACACGAAAGGGGCCAGCACTGAAAGCTCTTGCTGGCCAGCACCTACCCTAGGCAGCCCTTCCACAGCCCCACAAGCACTGGCGCTCTGAGCTTCCTAGCCACAGCACAGTGGGGACGTTCCTTCTCGGCACAGCCACAGCCCAGCTCCCAAATCGGAAACGTCCAGCCACTGCTCCCACACCAAAGGGGCTAGCACTGAAAGCTCTTGCTGGCCAGCACCTGCCCTAGGCAGCCCTTCCACAGCCCCACAAGCACTGGCGCTCTGAGCTTCCTAGCCACAGCACAGTGGGGACGTTCCTTCTCGGCACAGCCACAGCCCAGCTCCCAAATTCAAAACGTCCAGCCACTGCTCCCACACCAAAGGGGCTAGCACTGAAAGCTCTTGCTGGCCAGCACCTGCCCTAGGCAGCCCTTCCACAGCCCCACAAGCACTGGCGCTCTGAGCTTCCTAGCCACAGCACAGTGGGGACGTTCCTTCTCGGCAGAGCCACAGCCCACCTCCGAAATTCAAAACGTCCAGCCACTGCACCCACACGAAAGGGGCCAGCACTGAAAGCTCTTGCTGGCCAGCACCTGCCCTAGGCAGCCCTTCCACAGCCCCACAAGCACTGCCGCTCTGAGCTTCCTAGCCACAGCACAGTGGGGACGTTCCTTCTCGGCACAGCCAGAGCCCAGCTCCCAAATCGGAAACGTCCAGCCACTGCTCCCACACCAAAGGGGCTAGCACTGAAAGCTCTTGCTGGCCAGCACCTGCCCTAGGCAGCCCTTCCACAGCCCCACAAGCACTGGCGCTCTGAGCTTCCTAGCCACAGCACAGTGGGGACGTTCCTTCTCGGCAGAGCCACAGCCCAGCTCCCAAATTCAAAACGTCCAGCCACTGCTCCCACACCAAAGGGGCTAGCACTGAAAGCTCTTGCTGGCCAGCACCTGCCCTAGGCAGCCCTTCCACAGCCCCACAAGCACTGGCGCTCTGAGCTTCCTAGCCACAGCACAGTGGGGACGTTCCTTCTCGGCAGAGCCACAGCCCACCTCCGAAATTCAAAACGTCCAGCCACTGCTCCCACACGAAAGGGGCCAGCACTGAAAGCTCTTGCTGGCCAGCACCTGCCCTAGGCAGCCCTTCCACAGCCCCACAAGCACTGGCGCTCTGAGCTTCCTAGCCACAGCACAGTGGGGACGTTCCTTCTCGGCACAGCCACAGCCCAGCTCCCAAATTCAAAACGTCCAGCCACTGCTCCCACACCAAAGGGGCTAGCACTGAAAGCTCTTGCTGGCCAGCACCTGCCCTAGGCAGCCCTTCCACAGCCCCACAAGCACTGGCGCTCTGAGCTTCCTAGCCACAGCACAGTGGGGACGTTCCTTCTCGGCACAGCCACAGCCCAGCTCCCAAATTCAAAACGTCCAGCCACTGCTCCCACACCAAAGGGGCTAGCACTGAAAGCTCTTGCTGGCCAGCACCTGCCCTAGGCAGCCCTTCCACAGCCCCACAAGCACTGCCGCTCTGAGCTTCCTAGCCACAGCACAGTGGGGACGTTCCTTCTCGGCACAGCCACAGCCCAGCTCCAAAATTCAAAACGTCCAGCCACTGCTCCCACACCAAAGGGGCTAGCACTGAAAGCTCTTGCTGGCCAGCACCTGCCCTAGGCAGCCCTTCCACAGCCCCACAAGCACTGGCGCTCTGAGCTTCCTAGCCACAGCACAGTGGGGACGTTCCTTCTCGGCAGAGCCACAGCCCACCTCCGAAATTCAAAACGTCCAGCCACTGCTCCCACACGAAAGGGGCCAGCACTGAAAGCTCTTGCTGGCCAGCACCTGCCCTAGGCAGCCCTTCCACAGCCCCACAAGCACTGGCGCTCTGAGCTTCCTAGCCACAGCACAGTGGGGACGTTCCTTCTCGGCACAGCCAGAGCCCAGCTCCGAAATTCAAAACGTCCAGCCACTGCTCCCACACCAAAGGGGCTAGCACTGAAAGCTCTTGCTGGCCAGCACCTGCCCTAGGCAGCCCTTCCACAGCCCCACAAGCACTGGCGCTCTGAGCTTCCTAGCCACAGCACAGTGGGGACATTCCTTCTCGGCACAGCCACAGCCCAGCTCCAAAATTCAAAACGTCCAGCCACTGCTCCCACACCAAAGGGGCTAGCACTGAAAGCTCTTGCTGGCCAGCACCTTCCCTAGGCAGACCTTCCACAGCCCCACAAGCACTGCCGCTCTGAGCTTCCTAGCCACAGCACAGTGGGGACGTTCCTTCTCGGCACAGCCACAGCCCAGCTCCCAAATTCAAAACGTCCAGCCACTGCTCCCACACCAAAGGGGCTAGCACTGAAAGCTCTTGCTGGCCAGCACCTGCCCTAGGCAGCCCTTCCACAGCCCCACAAGCACTGGCGCTCTGAGCTTCCTAGCCACAGCACAGTGGGGACGTTCCTTCTCGGCACAGCCAGAGCCCAGCTCCCAAATTCAAAACGTCCAGCCACTGCTCCCACACCAAAGGGGCTAGCACTGAAAGCTCTTGCTGGCCAGCACCTGCCCTAGGCAGCCCTTCCACAGCCCCACAAGCACTGGCGCTCTGAGCTTCCTAGCCACAGCACAGTGGGGACGTTCCTTCTCGGCAGAGCCACAGCCCAGCTCCGAAATTCAAAACGTCCAGCCACTGCTCCCACACGAAAGGGGCCAGCACTGAAAGCTCTTGCTGGCCAGCACCTACCCTAGGCAGCCCTTCCACAGCCCCACAAGCACTGGCGCTCTGAGCTTCCTAGCCACAGCACAGTGGGGACGTTCCTTCTCGGCACAGCCACAGCCCAGCTCCCAAATCGGAAACGTCCAGCCACTGCTCCCACACCAAAGGGGCTAGCACTGAAAGCTCTTGCTGGCCAGCACCTGCCCTAGGCAGCCCTTCCACAGCCCCACAAGCACTGGCGCTCTGAGCTTCCTAGCCACAGCACAGTGGGGACGTTCCTTCTCGGCACAGCCAGAGCCCAGCTCCCAAATTCAAAACGTCCAGCCACTGCTCCCACACCAAAGGGGCTAGCACTGAAAGCTCTTGCTGGCCAGCACCTGCCCTAGGCAGCCCTTCCACAGCCCCACAAGCACTGGCGCTCTGAGCTTCCTAGCCACAGCACAGTGGGGACGTTCCTTCACGGCAGAGCCACAGCCCACCTCCGAAATTCAAAACGTCCAGCCACTGCTCCCACACGAAAGGGGCCAGCACTGAAAGCTCTTGCTGGCCAGCACCTGCCCTAGGCAGCCCTTCCACAGCCCCACAAGCACTGGCGCTCTGAGCTTCCTAGCCACAGCACAGTGGGGACGTTCCTTCTCGGCACAGCCAGAGCCCAGCTCCGAAATTCAAAACGTCCAGCCACTGCTCCCACACCAAAGGGGCTAGCACTGAAAGCTCTTGCTGGCCAGCACCTGCCCTAGGCAGCCCTTCCACAGCCCCACAAGCACTGGCGCTCTGAGCTTCCTAGCCACAGCACAGTGGGGACGTTCCTTCTCGGCACAGCCACAGCCCAGCTCCCAAATTCAAAACGTCCAGCCACTGCTCCCACACCAAAGGGGCTAGCACTGAAAGCTCTTGCTGGCCATCACCTGCCCTAGGCAGCCCTTCCACAGCCCCACAAGCACTGGCGCTCTGAGCTTCCAAGCCACAGCACAGTGGGGACGTTCCTTCTCAGCACAGCCACAGCCCAGCTCCGAAATTCAAAACGTCCAGCCACTGCTCCCACACCAAAGGGGCTAGCACTGAAAGCTCTTGCTGGCCATCACCTGCCCTAGGCAGCCCTTCCACAGCCCCACAAGCACTGGCGCTCTGAGCTTCCTAGCCACAGCACAGTGGGGAGGTTCCTTCTCGGCAGAGCCACAGCCCAGCTCCCAAATTCAAAACGTCCAGCCACTGCTCCCACACCAAAGGGGCTAGCACTGAAAGCTCTTGCTGGCCAGCACCTGCCCTAGGCAGCCCTTCCACAGCCCCACAAGCACTGGCGCTCTGAGCTTCCTAGCCACAGCACAGTGGGGACGTTCCTTCTCGGCACAGCCACAGCCCAGCTCCCAAATTCAAAACGTCCAGCCACTGCTCCCACACCAAAGGGGCTAGCACTGAAAGCTCTTGCTGGCCATCACCTGCCCTAGGCAGCCCTTCCACAGCCCCACAAGCACTGGCGCTCTGAGCTTCCTAGCCACAGCACACTGGGGACGTTCCTTCTCGGCACAGCCACAGCCCAGCTCCGAAATTCAAAACGTCCAGCCACTGCTCCCACACCAAAGGGGCTAGCACTGAAAGCTCTTGCTGGCCATCACCTGCCCTAGGCAGCCCTTCCACAGCCCCACAAGCACTGGTGCTCTGAGCTTCCTAGCCACAGCACAGTGGGGACGTTCCTTCTCGGCACAGCCACAGCCCAGCTCCCAAATCGGAAACGTCCAGCCACTGCTCCCACACCAAAGGGGCTAGCACTGAAAGCTCTTGCTGGCCAGCACCTGCCCTAGGCAGCCCTTCCACAGCCCCACAAGCACTGGCGCTCTGAGCTTCCTAGCCACAGCACAGTGGGGACGTTCCTTCTCGGCACAGCCAGAGCCCAGCTCCCAAATTCAAAACGTCCAGCCACTGCTCCCACACCAAAGGGGCTAGCACTGAAAGCTCTTGCTGGCCATCACCTGCCCTAGGCAGCCCTTCCACAGCCCCACAAGCACTGCCGCTCTGAGCTTCCTAGCCACAGCACAGTGGGGACGTTCCTTCTCGGCACAGCCACAGCCCAGCTCCCAAATCGGAAACGTCCAGCCACTGCTCCCACACCAAAGGGGCTAGCACTGAAAGCTCTTGCTGGCCAGCACCTGCCCTAGGCAGCCCTTCCACAGCCCCACAAGCACTGGCGCTCTGAGCTTCCTAGCCACAGCACAGTGGGGACGTTCCTTCTCGGCACAGCCACAGCCCAGCTCCCAAATTCAAAACGTCCAGCCACTGCTCCCACACCAAAGGGGCTAGCACTGAAAGCTCTTGCTGGCCAGCACCTGCCCTAGGCAGCCCTTCCACAGCCCCACAAGCACTGGCGCTCTGAGCTTCCTAGCCACAGCACAGTGGGGACGTTCCTTCTCGGCACAGCCACAGCCCAGCTCCCAAATTCAAAACGTCCAGCCACTGCTCCCACACCAAAGGGGCTAGCACTGAAAGCTCTTGCTGGCCATCACCTGCCCTAGGCAGCCCTTCCACAGCCCCACAAGCACTGGCGCTCTGAGCTTCCTAGCCACAGCACAGTGGGGACGTTCCTTCTCGGCACAGCCACAGCCCAGCTCCCAAATTCAAAACGTCCAGCCACTGCTCCCACACCAAAGGGGCTAGCACTGAAAGCTCTTGCTGGCCATCACCTGCCCTAGGCAGCCCTTCCACAGCCCCACAAGCACTGGCGCTCTGAGCTTCCTAGCCACAGCACAGTGGGGACGTTCCTTCTCGGCACAGCCAGAGCCCAGCTCCCAAATTCAAAACGTCCAGCCACTGCTCCCACACCAAAGGGGCTAGCACTGAAAGCTCTTGCTGGCCAGCACCTGCCCTAGGCAGCCCTTCCACAGCCCCACAAGCACTGGCGCTCTGAGCTTCCTAGCCACAGCACAGTGGGGACGTTCCTTCTCGGCAGAGCCACAGCCCACCTCCGAAATTCAAAACGTCCAGCCACTGCTCCCACACCAAAGGGGCTAGCACTGAAAGCTCTTGCTGGCCAGCACCTGCCCTAGGCAGCCCTTCCACAGCCCCACAAGCACTGGCGCTCTGAGCTTCCTAGCCACAGCACAGTGGGGACGTTCCTTCTCGGCACAGCCACAGCCCAGCTCCCAAATTCAAAACGTCCAGCCACTGCTCCCACACCAAAGGGGCTAGCACTGAAAGCTCTTGCTGGCCATCACCTGCCCTAGGCAGCCCTTCCACAGCCCCACAAGCACTGGCGCTCTGAGCTTCCTAGCCACAGCACAGTGGGGACGTTCCTTCTCGGCACAGCCACAGCCCAGCTCCCAAATCGGAAACGTCCAGCCACTGCTCCCACACCAAAGGGGCTAGCACTGAAAGCTCTTGCTGGCCAGCACCTGCCCTAGGCAGCCCTTCCACAGCCCCACAAGCACTGGCGCTCTGAGCTTCCTAGCCACAGCACAGTGGGGACGTTCCTTCTCGGCACAGCCAGAGCCCAGCTCCCAAATTCAAAACGTCCAGCCACTGCTCCCACACCAAAGGGGCTAGCACTGAAAGCTCTTGCTGGCCAGCACCTTCCCTAGGCAGCCCTTCCACAGCCCCACAAGCACTGGCGCTCTGAGCTTCCTAGCCACAGCACAGTGGGGACGTTCCTTCTCGGCACAGCCAGAGCCCAGCTCCCAAATCGGAAACGTCCAGCCACTGCTCCCACACCAAAGGGGCTAGCACTGAAAGCTCTTGCTGGCCAGCACCTGCCCTAGGCAGCCCTTCCACAGCCCCACAAGCACTGGCACTCTGAGCTTCCTAGCCACAGCACAGTGGGGACGTTCCTTCTCGGCACAGCCACAGCCCAGCTCCCAAATTCAAAACGTCCAGCCACTGCTCCCACACCAAAGGGGCTAGCACTGAAAGCTCTTGCTGGCCAGCACCTGCCCTAGGCAGCCCTTCCACAGCCCCACAAGCACTGGCGCTCTGAGCTTCCTAGCCACAGCACAGTGGGGACGTTCCTTCTCGGCACAGCCAGAGCCCAGCTCCCAAATTCAAAACGTCCAGCCACTGCTCCCACACCAAAGGGGCTAGCACTGAAAGCTCTTGCTGGCCAGCACCTGCCCTAGGCAGCCCTTCCACAGCCCCACAAGCACTGGCGCTCTGAGCTTCCTAGCCACAGCACAGTGGGGACGTTCCTTCTCGGCACAGCCAGAGCCCAGCTCCCAAATTCAAAACGTCCAGCCACTGCTCCCACACCAAAGGGGCTAGCACTGAAAGCTCTTGCTGGCCAGCACCTGCCCTAGGCAGCCCTTCCACAGCCCCACAAGCACTGGCGCTCTGAGCTTCCTAGCCACAGCACAGTGGGGACGTTCCTTCTCGGCACAGCCACAGCCCAGCTCCCAAATTCAAAACGTCCAGCCACTGCTCCCACACCAAAGGGGCTAGCACTGAAAGCTCTTGCTGGCCAGCACCTGCCCTAGGCAGCCCTTCCACAGCCCCACAAGCACTGGCGCTCTGAGCTTCCTAGCCACAGCACAGTGGGGACGTTCCTTCTCGGCAGAGCCACAGCCCACCTCCGAAATTCAAAACGTCCAGCCACTGCTCCCACACCAAAGGGGCTAGCACTGAAAGCTCTTGCTGGCCAGCACCTGCCCTAGGCAGCCCTTCCACAGCCCCACAAGCACTGGCGCTCTGAGCTTCCTAGCCACAGCACAGTGGGGACGTTCCTTCTCGGCACAGCCACAGCCCAGCTCCCAAATTCAAAACGTCCAGCCACTGCTCCCACACCAAAGGGGCTAGCACTGAAAGCTCTTGCTGGCCAGCACCTGCCCTAGGCAGCCCTTCCACAGCCCCACAAGCACTGGCGCTCTGAGCTTCCTAGCCACAGCACAGTGCGGACGTTCCTTCTCGGCACAGCCACAGCCCAGCTCCCAAATCGGAAACGTCCAGCCACTGCTCCCACACCAAAGGGGCTAGCACTGAAAGCTCTTGCTGGCCAGCACCTGCCCTAGGCAGCCCTTCCACAGCCCCACAAGCACTGGCGCTCTGAGCTTCCTAGCCACAGCACAGTGGGGACGTTCCTTCTCGGCACAGCCAGAGCCCAGCTCCCAAATTCAAAACGTCCAGCCACTGCTCCCACACCAAAGGGGCTAGCACTGAAAGCTCTTGCTGGCCAGCACCTGCCCTAGGCAGCCCTTCCACAGCCCCACAAGCACTGGCGCTCTGAGCTTCCTAGCCACAGCACAGTGGGGACGTTCCTTCTCGGCACAGCCAGAGCCCAGCTCCCAAATCGGAAACGTCCAGCCACTGCTCCCACACCAAAGGGGCTAGCACTGAAAGCTCTTGCTGGCCAGCACCTGCCCTAGGCAGCCCTTCCACAGCCCCACAAGCACTGGCACTCTGAGCTTCCTAGCCACAGCACAGTGGGGACGTTCCTTCTCGGCACAGCCACAGCCCAGCTCCCAAATTCAAAACGTCCAGCCACTGCTCCCACACCAAAGGGGCTAGCACTGAAAGCTCTTGCTGGCCAGCACCTGCCCTAGGCAGCCCTTCCACAGCCCCACAAGCACTGGCGCTCTGAGCTTCCTAGCCACAGCACAGTGGGGACGTTCCTTCTCGGCACAGCCACAGCCCAGCTCCCAAATTCAAAACGTCCAGCCACTGCTCCCACACCAAAGGGGCTAGCACTGAAAGCTCTTGCTGGCCAGCACCTGCCCTAGGCAGCCCTTCCACAGCCCCACAAGCACTGGCGCTCTGAGCTTCCTAGCCACAGCACAGTGGGGACGTTCCTTCTCGGCAGAGCCACAGCGCACCTCCAAAATTCAAAACGTCCAGCCACTGCTCCCACACCAAAGGGGCTAGCACTGAAAGCTCTTGCTGGCCAGCACCTTCCCTAGGCAGACCTTCCACAGCCCCACAAGCACTGGCGCTCTGAGCTTCCTAGCCACAGCACAGTGGGGACGTTCCTTCTCGGCACAGCCACAGCCCAGCTCCCAAATTCAAAACGTCCAGCCACTGCTCCCACACCAAAGGGGCTAGCACTGAAAGCTCTTGCTGGCCAGCACCTTCCCTAGGCAGCCCTTCCACAGCCCCACAAGCACTGCCGCTCTGAGCTTCCTAGCCACAGCACAGTGGGGACGTTCCTTCTCGGCACAGCCACAGCCCAGCTCCCAAATTCAAAACGTCCAGCCACTGCTCCCACACCAAAGGGGCTAGCACTGAAAGCTCTTGCTGGCCAGCACCTGCCCTAGGCAGCCCTTCCACAGCCCCACAAGCACTGGCGCTCTGAGCTTCCTAGCCACAGCACAGTGGGGACGTTCCTTCTCGGCACAGCCACAGCCCAGCTCCCAAATTCAAAACGTCCAGCCACTGCTCCCACACCAAAGGGGCTAGCACTGAAAGCTCTTGCTGGCCATCACCTGCCCTAGGCAGCCCTTCCACAGCCCCACAAGCACTGGCGCTCTGAGCTTCCTAGCCACAGCACAGTGGGGACGTTCCTTCTCGGCACAGCCACAGCCCAGCTCCCAAATTCAAAACGTCCAGCCACTGCTCCCACACCAAAGGGGCTAGCACTGAAAGCTCTTGCTGGCCATCACCTGCCCTAGGCAGCCCTTCCACAGCCCCACAAGCACTGGCGCTCTGAGCTTCCTAGCCACAGCACAGTGGGGACGTTCCTTCTCAGCACAGCCAGAGCCCAGCTCCCAAATTCAAAACGTCCAGCCACTGCTCCCACACCAAAGGGGCTAGCACTGAAAGCTCTTGCTGGCCAGCACCTGCCCTAGGCAGCCCTTCCACAGCCCCACAAGCACTGGCGCTCTGAGCTTCCTAGCCACAGCACAGTGGGGACGTTCCTTCTCGGCACAGCCACAGCCCAGCTCCCAAATTCAAAACGTCCAGCCACTGCTCCCACACCAAAGGGGCTAGCACTGAAAGCTCTTGCTGGCCAGCACCTGCCCTAGGCAGCCCTTCCACAGCCCCACAAGCACTGGCGCTCTGAGCTTCCTAGCCACAGCACAGTGGGGACGTTCCTTCTCGGCACAGCCACAGCCCAGCTCCCAAATTCAAAACGTCCAGCCACTGCTCCCACACCAAAGGGGCTAGCACTGAAAGCTCTTGCTGGCCAGCACCTGCCCTAGGCAGCCCTTCCACAGCCCCACAAGCACTGGCGCTCTGAGCTTCCTAGCCACAGCACAGTGGGGACGTTCCTTCTCGGCAGAGCCACAGCCCACCTCCGAAATTCAAAACGTCCAGCCACTGCTCCCACACCAAAGGGGCTAGCACTGAAAGCTCTTGCTGGCCAGCACCTGCCCTAGGCAGCCCTTCCACAGCCCCACAAGCACTGGCGCTCTGAGCTTCCTAGCCACAGCACAGTGGGGACGTTCCTTCTCGGCACAGCCACAGCCCAGCTCCCAAATTCAAAACGTCCAGCCACTGCTCCCACACCAAAGGGGCTAGCACTGAAAGCTCTTGCTGGCCAGCACCTGCCCTAGGCAGCCCTTCCACAGCCCCACAAGCACTGGCGCTCTGAGCTTCCTAGCCACAGCACAGTGGGGACGTTCCTTCTCGGCACAGCCACAGCCCAGCTCCCAAATCGGAAACGTCCAGCCACTGCTCCCACACCAAAGGGGCTAGCACTGAAAGCTCTTGCTGGCCAGCACCTGCCCTAGGCAGCCCTTCCACAGCCCCACAAGCACTGGCGCTCTGAGCTTCCTAGCCACAGCACAGTGGGGACGTTCCTTCTCGGCACAGCCAGAGCCCAGCTCCCAAATTCAAAACGTCCAGCCACTGCTCCCACACCAAAGGGGCTAGCACTGAAAGCTCTTGCTGGCCAGCACCTGCCCTAGGCAGCCCTTCCACAGCCCCACAAGCACTGGCGCTCTGAGCTTCCTAGCCACAGCACAGTGGGGACGTTCCTTCTCGGCACAGCCAGAGCCCAGCTCCCAAATCGGAAACGTCCAGCCACTGCTCCCACACCAAAGGGGCTAGCACTGAAAGCTCTTGCTGGCCAGCACCTGCCCTAGGCAGCCCTTCCACAGCCCCACAAGCACTGGCACTCTGAGCTTCCTAGCCACAGCACAGTGGGGACGTTCCTTCTCGGCACAGCCACAGCCCAGCTCCCAAATTCAAAACGTCCAGCCACTGCTCCCACACCAAAGGGGCTAGCACTGAAAGCTCTTGCTGGCCAGCACCTGCCCTAGGCAGCCCTTCCACAGCCCCACAAGCACTGGCGCTCTGAGCTTCCTAGCCACAGCACAGTGGGGACGTTCCTTCTCGGCACAGCCACAGCCCAGCTCCCAAATTCAAAACGTCCAGCCACTGCTCCCACACCAAAGGGGCTAGCACTGAAAGCTCTTGCTGGCCAGCACCTGCCCTAGGCAGCCCTTCCACAGCCCCACAAGCACTGGCGCTCTGAGCTTCCTAGCCACAGCACAGTGGGGACGTTCCTTCTCGGCAGAGCCACAGCGCACCTCCAAAATTCAAAACGTCCAGCCACTGCTCCCACACCAAAGGGGCTAGCACTGAAAGCTCTTGCTGGCCAGCACCTTCCCTAGGCAGACCTTCCACAGCCCCACAAGCACTGGCGCTCTGAGCTTCCTAGCCACAGCACAGTGGGGACGTTCCTTCTCGGCACAGCCACAGCCCAGCTCCCAAATTCAAAACGTCCAGCCACTGCTCCCACACCAAAGGGGCTAGCACTGAAAGCTCTTGCTGGCCAGCACCTGCCCTAGGCAGCCCTTCCACAGCCCCACAAGCACTGGCGCTCTGAGCTTCCAAGCCACAGCACAGTGGGGACGTTCCTTCTCGGCAGAGCCACAGCCCAGCTCCGAAATTCAAAACGTCCAGCCACTGCTCCCACACCAAAGGGGCTAGCACTGAAAGCTCTTGCTGGCCATCACCTGCCCTAGGCAGCCCTTCCACAGCCCCACAAGCACTGGCGCTCTGAGCTTCCTAGCCACAGCACAGTGGGGACGTTCCTTCTCGGCACAGCCACAGCCCAGCTCCCAAATTCAAAACGTCCAGCCACTGCTCCCACACCAAAGGGGCTAGCACTGAAAGCTCTTGCTGGCCATCACCTGCCCTAGGCAGCCCTTCCACAGCCCCACAAGCACTGGCGCTCTGAGCTTCCTAGCCACAGCACAGTGGGGACGTTCCTTCTCGGCACAGCCAGAGCCCAGCTCCCAAATTCAAAACGTCCAGCCCCTGCTCCCACACCAAAGGGGCTAGCACTGAAAGCTCTTGCTGGCCAGCACCTGCCCTAGGCAGCCCTTCCACAGCCCCACAAGCACTGGCGCTCTGAGCTTCCTAGCCACAGCACAGTGGGGACGTTCCTTCTCGGCACAGCCACAGCCCAGCTCCGAAATTCAAAACGTCCAGCCACTGCTCCCACACCAAAGGGGCTAGCACTGAAAGCTCTTGCTGGCCAGCACCTGCCCTAGGCAGCCCTTCCACAGCCCCACAAGCACTGGCGCTCTGAGCTTCCTAGCCACAGCACAGTGGGGACGTTCCTTCTCGGCACAGCCA
Organism: Aptenodytes patagonicus; assembly: GCF_965638725.1. Taxonomy (NCBI): domain Eukaryota; kingdom Metazoa; phylum Chordata; class Aves; order Sphenisciformes; family Spheniscidae; genus Aptenodytes; species Aptenodytes patagonicus. Next base: position 47,768 of record NW_027472065.1, read on the forward strand.
CAGCCCAGCTCCCAAATTCAAAACGTCCAGCCACTGCTCCCACACCAAAGGGGCTAGCACTGAAAGCTCTTGCTGGCCAGCACCTGCCCTAGGCAGCCCTTCCACAGCCCCACAAGCACTGGCGCTCTGAGCTTCCTAGCCACAGCACAGTGGGGACGTTCCTTCTCGGCACAGCCACAGCCCAGCTCCCAAATTCAAAACGTCCAGCCACTGCTCCCACACCAAAGGGGCTAGCACTGAAAGCTCTTGCTGGCCAGCACCTGCCCTAGGCAGCCCTTCCACAGCCCCACAAGCACTGGCGCTCTGAGCTTCCTAGCCACAGCACAGTGGGGACGTTCCTTCTCGGCACAGCCAGAGCCCAGCTCCCAAATTCAAAACGTCCAGCCACTGCTCCCACACCAAAGGGGCTAGCACTGAAAGCTCTTGCTGGCCATCACCTGCCCTAGGCAGCCCTTCCACAGCCCCACAAGCACTGGCGCTCTGAGCTTCCTAGCCACAGCACAGTGGGGACGTTCCTTCTCGGCACAGCCAGAGCCCAGCTCCCAAATTCAAAACGTCCAGCCACTGCTCCCACACCAAAGGGGCTAGCACTGAAAGCTCTTGCTGGCCAGCACCTGCCCTAGGCAGCCCTTCCACAGCCCCACAAGCACTGGCGCTCTGAGCTTCCTAGCCACAGCACAGTGGGGACGTTCCTTCTCGGCAGAGCCACAGCCCACCTCCGAAATTCAAAACGTCCAGCCACTGCTCCCACACGAAAGGGGCCAGCACTGAAAGCTCTTGCTGGCCAGCACCTACCCTAGGCAGCCCTTCCACAGCCCCACAAGCACTGGCGCTCTGAGCTTCCTAGCCACAGCACAGTGGGGACGTTCCTTCTCGGCACAGCCAGAGCCCAGCTCCCAAATCGGAAACGTCCAGCCACTGCTCCCACACCAAAGGGGCTAGCACTGAAACCTCTTGCTGGCCAGCACCTGCCCTAGGCAGCCCTTCCACAGCCCCACAAGCACTGGCGCTCTGAGCTTCCTAGCCACAGCACAGTGGGGACGTTCCTTCTCGGCACAGCCACAGCCCAGCTCCCAAATTCAAAACGTCCAGCCACTGCTCCCACACCAAAGGGGCTAGCACTGAAAGCTCTTGCTGGCCAGCACCTGCCCTAGGCAGCCCTTCCACAGCCCCACAAGCACTGGCGCTCTGAGCTTCCTAGCCACAGCACAGTGGGGACGTTCCTTCTCGGCACAGCCACAGCCCACCTCCGAAATTCAAAACATCCAGCCACTGCTCCCACACGAAAGGGGCCAGCACTGAAAGCTCTTGCTGGCCAGCACCTGCCCTAGGCAGCCCTTCCACAGCCCCACAAGCACTGGCGCTCTGAGCTTCCTAGCCACAGCACAGTGGGGACGTTCCTTCTCGGCACAGCCAGAGCCCAGCTCCCAAATCGGAAACGTCCAGCCACTGCTCCCACACCAAAGGGGCTAGCACTGAAAGCTCTTGCTGGCCAGCACCTGCCCTAGGCAGCCCTTCCACAGCCCCACAAGCACTGGCGCTCTGAGCTTCCTAGCCACAGCACAGTGGGGACGTTCCTTCTCGGCACAGCCAGAGCACAGCTCCCAAGTCCAAAACGTCCAGCCACTGCTCCCACACGAAAGGGGCCAGTAGTGAAAGCTCTTGCTGGCCAGCACCTGCCCTAGGCAGCCCTTCCACAGCCCCACAAGCACTGGCGCTCTGAGCTTCCTAGCCACAGCACAGTGGGGACGTTCCTTCTCGGCACAGCCAGAGCCCAGCTCCCAAATTCAAAACGTCCAGCCACTGCTCCCACACCAAAGGGGCTAGCACTGAAAGCTCTTGCTGGCCAGCACCTGCCCTAGGCAGCCCTTCCACAGCCCCACAAGCACTGGCGCTCTGAGCTTCCTAGCCACAGCACAGTGGGGACGTTCCTTCTCGGCAGAGCCACAGCCCACCTCCGAAATTCAAAACATCCAGCCACTGCTCCCACACGAAAGGGGCCAGCACTGAAAGCTCTTGCTGGCCAGCACCTGCCCTAGGCAGCCCTTCCACAGCCCCACAAGCACTGGCGCTCTGAGCTTCCTAGCCACAGCACAGTGGGGACGTTCCTTCTCGGCACAGCCAGAGCCCAGCTCCCAAATCGGAAACGTCCAGCCACTGCTCCCACACCAAAGGGGCTAGCACTGAAAGCTCTTGCTGGCCATCACCTGCCCTAGGCAGCCCTTCCACAGCCCCACAAGCACTGGCGCTCTGAGCTTCCTAGCCACAGCACAGTGGGGACGTTCCTTCTCGGCACAGCCAGAGCACAGCTCCCAAATTCAAAACGTCCAGCCACTGCTCCCACACCAAAGGGGCTAGCACTGAAAGCTCTTGCTGGCCATCACCTGCCCTAGGCAGCCCTTCCACAGCCCCACAAGCACTGGCGCTCTGAGCTTCCTAGCCACAGCACAGTGGGGACGTTCCTTCTCGGCACAGCCACAGCCCAGCTCCGAAATTCAAAAGGTCCAGCCACTGCTCCCACACGAAAGGGGCCAGCACTGAAAGCTCTTGCTGGCCAGCACCTGCCCTAGGCAGCCCTTCCACAGCCCCACAAGCACTGGCGCTCTGAGCTTCCTAGCCACAGCACAGTGGGGACGTTCCTTCTCGGCACAGCCAGAGCCCAGCTCCCAAATTCAAAACGTCCAGCCACTGCTCCCACACCAAAGGGGCTAGCACTGAAAGCTCTTGCTGGCCAGCACCTGCCCTAGGCAGCCCTTCCACAGCCCCACAAGCACTGGCGCTCTGAGCTTCCTAGCCACAGCACAGTGGGGACGTTCCTTCTCGGCACAGCCACAGCCCAGCTCCCAAATTCAAAACGTCCAGCCACTGCTCCCACACCAAAGGGGCTAGCACTGAAAGCTCTTGCTGGCCAGCACCTGCCCTAGGCAGCCCTTCCACAGCCCCACAAGCACTGGCGCTCTGAGCTTCCTAGCCACAGCACAGTGGGGACGTTCCTTCTCGGCACAGCCACAGCCCACCTCCGAAATTCAAAACGTCCAGCCACTGCTCCCACACGAAAGGGGCCAGCACTGAAAGCTCTTGCTGGCCAGCACCTGCCCTAGGCAGCCCTTCCACAGCCCCACAAGCACTGGCGCTCTGAGCTTCCTAGCCACAGCACAGTGGGGACGTTCCTTCTCGGCACAGCCAGAGCCCAGCTCCCAAATTCAAAACGTCCAGCCACTGCTCCCACACCAAAGGGGCTAGCACTGAAAGCTCTTGCTGGCCAGCACCTGCCCTAGGCAGCCCTTCCACAGCCCCACAAGCACTGGCGCTCTGAGCTTCCTAGCCACAGCACAGTGGGGACGTTCCTTCTCGGCACAGCCACAGCCCAGCTCCCAAATTCAAAACGTCCAGCCACTGCTCCCACACCAAAGGGGCTAGCACTGAAAGCTCTTGCTGGCCAGCACCTGCCCTAGGCAGCCCTTCCACAGCCCCACAAGCACTGGCGCTCTGAGCTTCCTAGCCACAGCACAGTGGGGACGTTCCTTCTCGGCACAGCCAGAGCCCAGCTCCCAAATTCAAAACGTCCAGCCACTGCTCCCACACCAAAGGGGCTAGCACTGAAAGCTCTTGCTGGCCATCACCTGCCCTAGGCAGCCCTTCCACAGCCCCACAAGCACTGGCGCTCTGAGCTTCCTAGCCACAGCACAGTGGGGACGTTCCTTCTCGGCACAGCCAGAGCCCAGCTCCCAAATTCAAAACGTCCAGCCACTGCTCCCACACCAAAGGGGCTAGCACTGAAAGCTCTTGCTGGCCAGCACCTGCCCTAGGCAGCCCTTCCACAGCCCCACAAGCACTGGCGCTCTGAGCTTCCTAGCCACAGCACAGTGGGGACGTTCCTTCTCGGCAGAGCCACAGCCCACCTCCGAAATTCAAAACGTCCAGCCACTGCTCCCACACGAAAGGGGCCAGCACTGAAAGCTCTTGCTGGCCAGCACCTACCCTAGGCAGCCCTTCCACAGCCCCACAAGCACTGGCGCTCTGAGCTTCCTAGCCACAGCACAGTGGGGACGTTCCTTCTCGGCACAGCCAGAGCCCAGCTCCCAAATCGGAAACGTCCAGCCACTGCTCCCACACCAAAGGGGCTAGCACTGAAAGCTCTTGCTGGCCAGCACCTGCCCTAGGCAGCCCTTCCACAGCCCCACAAGCACTGGCGCTCTGAGCTTCCTAGCCACAGCACAGTGGGGACGTTCCTTCTCGGCACAGCCACAGCCCAGCTCCCAAATTCAAAACGTCCAGCCACTGCTCCCACACCAAAGGGGCTAGCACTGAAAGCTCTTGCTGGCCAGCACCTGCCCTAGGCAGCCCTTCCACAGCCCCACAAGCACTGGCGCTCTGAGCTTCCTAGCCACAGCACAGTGGGGACGTTCCTTCTCGGCACAGCCACAGCCCAGCTCCCAAATTCAAAACGTCCAGCCACTGCTCCCACACGAAAGGGGCCAGCACTGAAAGCTCTTGCTGGCCAGCACCTGCCCTAGGCAGCCCTTCCACAGCCCCACAAGCACTGGCGCTCTGAGCTTCCTAGCCACAGCACAGTGGGGACGTTCCTTCTCGGCACAGCCACAGCCCAGCTCCCAAATTCAAAACGTCCAGCCACTGCTCCCACACCAAAGGGGCTAGCACTGAAAGCTCTTGCTGGCCAGCACCTGCCCTAGGCAGCCCTTCCACAGCCCCACAAGCACTGGCGCTCTGAGCTTCCTAGCCACAGCACAGTGGGGACGTTCCTTCTCGGCACAGCCAGAGCACAGCTCCCAAGTCCAAAACGTCCAGCCACTGCTCCCACACGAAAGGGGCCAGCAGTGAAAGCTCTTGCTGGCCAGCACCTGCCCTAGGCAGCCCTTCCACAGCCCCACAAGCACTGGCGCTCTGAGCTTCCTAGCCACAGCACAGTGGGGACGTTCCTTCTCGGCACAGCCAGAGCCCAGCTCCCAAATTCAAAACGTCCAGCCACTGCTCCCACACCAAAGGGGCTAGCACTGAAAGCTCTTGCTGGCCAGCACCTGCCCTAGGCAGCCCTTCCACAGCCCCACAAGCACTGGCGCTCTGAGCTTCCTAGCCACAGCACAGTGGGGACGTTCCTTCTCGGCAGAGCCACAGCCCACCTCCGAAATTCAAAACATCCAGCCACTGCTCCCACACGAAAGGGGCCAGCACTGAAAGCTCTTGCTGGCCAGCACCTGCCCTAGGCAGCCCTTCCACAGCCCCACAAGCACTGGCGCTCTGAGCTTCCTAGCCACAGCACAGTGGGGACGTTCCTTCTCGGCACAGCCAGAGCCCAGCTCCCAAATCGGAAACGTCCAGCCACTGCTCCCACACCAAAGGGGCTAGCACTGAAAGCTCTTGCTGGCCATCACCTGCCCTAGGCAGCCCTTCCACAGCCCCACAAGCACTGGCGCTCTGAGCTTCCTAGCCACAGCACAGTGGGGACGTTCCTTCTCGGCACAGCCAGAGCACAGCTCCCAAATTCAAAACGTCCAGCCACTGCTCCCACACCAAAGGGGCTAGCACTGAAAGCTCTTGCTGGCCATCACCTGCCCTAGGCAGCCCTTCCACAGCCCCACAAGCACTGGCGCTCTGAGCTTCCTAGCCACAGCACAGTGGGGACGTTCCTTCTCGGCACAGCCAGAGCCCAGCTCCCAAATTCAAAACGTCCAGCCCCTGCTCCCACACCAAAGGGGCTAGCACTGAAAGCTCTTGCTGGCCAGCACCTGCCCTAGGCAGCCCTTCCACAGCCCCACAAGCACTGGCGCTCTGAGCTTCCTAGCCACAGCACAGTGGGGACGTTCCTTCTCGGCACAGCCACAGCCCAGCTCCGAAATTCAAAACGTCCAGCCACTGCTCCCACACCAAAGGGGCTAGCACTGAAAGCTCTTGCTGGCCAGCACCTGCCCTAGGCAGCCCTTCCACAGCCCCACAAGCACTGGCGCTCTGAGCTTCCTAGCCACAGCACAGTGGGGACGTTCCTTCTCGGCACAGCCAGAGCCCAGCTCCCAAATTCAAAACGTCCAGCCACTGCTCCCACACCAAAGGGGCTAGCACTGAAAGCTCTTGCTGGCCAGCACCTGCCCTAGGCAGCCCTTCCACAGCCCCACAAGCACTGGCGCTCTGAGCTTCCTAGCCACAGCACAGTGGGGACGTTCCTTCTCGGCACAGCCACAGCCCAGCTCCCAAATTCAAAACGTCCAGCCACTGCTCCCACACCAAAGGGGCTAGCACTGAAAGCTCTTGCTGGCCAGCACCTGCCCTAGGCAGCCCTTCCACAGCCCCACAAGCACTGGCGCTCTGAGCTTCCTAGCCACAGCACAGTGGGGACGTTCCTTCTCAGCACAGCCAGAGCCCAGCTCCCAAATTCAAAACGTCCAGCCACTGCTCCCACACCAAAGGGGCTAGCACTGAAAGCTCTTGCTGGCCAGCACCTGCCCTAGGCAGCCCTTCCACAGCCCCACAAGCACTGGCGCTCTGAGCTTCCTAGCCACAGCACAGTGGGGACGTTCCTTCTCGGCACAGCCAGAGCCCAGCTCCCAAATTCAAAACGTCCAGCCACTGCTCCCACACCAAAGGGGCTAGCACTGAAAGCTCTTGCTGGCCAGCACCTGCCCTAGGCAGCCCTTCCACAGCCCCACAAGCACTGGCGCTCTGAGCTTCCTAGCCACAGCACAGTGGGGACGTTCCTTCTCGGCAGAGCCACAGCCCACCTCCGAAATTCAAAACGTCCAGCCACTGCTCCCACACGAAAGGGGCCAGCACTGAAAGCTCTTGCTGGCCAGCACCTACCCTAGGCAGCCCTTCCACAGCCCCACAAGCACTGGCGCTCTGAGCTTCCTAGCCACAGCACAGTGGGGACGTTCCTTCTCGGCACAGCCACAGCCCAGCTCCCAAATCGGAAACGTCCAGCCACTGCTCCCACACCAAAGGGGCTAGCACTGAAACCTCTTGCTGGCCAGCACCTGCCCTAGGCAGCCCTTCCACAGCCCCACAAGCACTGGCGCTCTGAGCTTCCTAGCCACAGCACAGTGGGGACGTTCCTTCTCGGCACAGCCAGAGCCCAGCTCCCAAATTCAAAACGTCCAGCCCCTGCTCCCACACCAAAGGGGCTAGCACTGAAAGCTCTTGCTGGCCAGCACCTGCCCTAGGCAGCCCTTCCACAGCCCCACAAGCACTGGCGCTCTGAGCTTCCTAGCCACAGCACAGTGGGGACGTTCCTTCTCGGCAGAGCCACAGCCCACCTCCGAAATTCAAAACATCCAGCCACTGCTCCCACACGAAAGGGGCCAGCACTGAAAGCTCTTGCTGGCCAGCACCTGCCCTAGGCAGCCCTTCCACAGCCCCACAAGCACTGGCGCTCTGAGCTTCCTAGCCACAGCACAGTGGGGACGTTCCTTCTCGGCACAGCCAGAGCCCAGCTCCCAAATCGGAAACGTCCAGCCACTGCTCCCACACCAAAGGGGCTAGCACTGAAAGCTCTTGCTGGCCATCACCTGCCCTAGGCAGCCCTTCCACAGCCCCACAAGCACTGGCGCTCTGAGCTTCCTAGCCACAGCACAGTGGGGACGTTCCTTCTCGGCACAGCCAGAGCACAGCTCCCAAGTCCAAAACGTCCAGCCACTGCTCCCACACGAAAGGGGCCAGCAGTGAAAGCTCTTGCTGGCCAGCACCTGCCCTAGGCAGCCCTTCCACAGCCCCACAAGCACTGGCGCTCTGAGCTTCCTAGCCACAGCACAGTGGGGACGTTCCTTCTCGGCACAGCCAGAGCCCAGCTCCCAAATTCAAAACGTCCAGCCACTGCTCCCACACCAAAGGGGCTAGCACTGAAAGCTCTTGCTGGCCAGCACCTGCCCTAGGCAGCCCTTCCACAGCCCCACAAGCACTGGCGCTCTGAGCTTCCTAGCCACAGCACAGTGGGGACGTTCCTTCTCGGCAGAGCCACAGCCCACCTCCGAAATTCAAAACATCCAGCCACTGCTCCCACACGAAAGGGGCCAGCACTGAAAGCTCTTGCTGGCCAGCACCTGCCCTAGGCAGCCCTTCCACAGCCCCACAAGCACTGGCGCTCTGAGCTTCCTAGCCACAGCACAGTGGGGACGTTCCTTCTCGGCACAGCCAGAGCCCAGCTCCCAAATCGGAAACGTCCAGCCACTGCTCCCACACCAAAGGGGCTAGCACTGAAAGCTCTTGCTGGCCATCACCTGCCCTAGGCAGCCCTTCCACAGCCCCACAAGCACTGGCGCTCTGAGCTTCCTAGCCACAGCACAGTGGGGACGTTCCTTCTCGGCACAGCCAGAGCACAGCTCCCAAATTCAAAAGGTCCAGCCACTGCTCCCACACGAAAGGGGCCAGCACTGAAAGCTCTTGCTGGCCAGCACCTGCCCTAGGCAGCCCTTCCACAGCCCCACAAGCACTGGCGCTCTGAGCTTCCTAGCCACAGCACAGTGGGGACGTTCCTTCTCGGCACAGCCAGAGCCCAGCTCCCAAATTCAAAACGTCCAGCCACTGCTCCCACACCAAAGGGGCTAGCACTGAAAGCTCTTGCTGGCCAGCACCTGCCCTAGGCAGCCCTTCCACAGCCCCACAAGCACTGGCGCTCTGAGCTTCCTAGCCACAGCACAGTGGGGACGTTCCTTCTCGGCACAGCCACAGCCCAGCTCCCAAATTCAAAACGTCCAGCCACTGCTCCCACACCAAAGGGGCTAGCACTGAAAGCTCTTGCTGGCCAGCACCTGCCCTAGGCAGCCCTTCCACAGCCCCACAAGCACTGGCGCTCTGAGCTTCCTAGCCACAGCACAGTGGGGACGTTCCTTCTCGGCACAGCCACAGCCCACCTCCGAAATTCAAAACGTCCAGCCACTGCTCCCACACGAAAGGGGCCAGCACTGAAAGCTCTTGCTGGCCAGCACCTGCCCTAGGCAGCCCTTCCACAGCCCCACAAGCACTGGCGCTCTGAGCTTCCTAGCCACAGCACAGTGGGGACGTTCCTTCTCGGCACAGCCAGAGCCCAGCTCCCAAATTCAAAACGTCCAGCCACTGCTCCCACACCAAAGGGGCTAGCACTGAAAGCTCTTGCTGGCCAGCACCTGCCCTAGGCAGCCCTTCCACAGCCCCACAAGCACTGGCGCTCTGAGCTTCCTAGCCACAGCACAGTGGGGACGTTCCTTCTCGGCACAGCCACAGCCCAGCTCCCAAATTCAAAACGTCCAGCCACTGCTCCCACACCAAAGGGGCTAGCACTGAAAGCTCTTGCTGGCCAGCACCTGCCCTAGGCAGCCCTTCCACAGCCCCACAAGCACTGGCGCTCTGAGCTTCCTAGCCACAGCACAGTGGGGACGTTCCTTCTCGGCACAGCCAGAGCCCAGCTCCCAAATTCAAAACGTCCAGCCACTGCTCCCACACCAAAGGGGCTAGCACTGAAAGCTCTTGCTGGCCATCACCTGCCCTAGGCAGCCCTTCCACAGCCCCACAAGCACTGGCGCTCTGAGCTTCCTAGCCACAGCACAGTGGGGACGTTCCTTCTCGGCACAGCCAGAGCCCAGCTCCCAAATTCAAAACGTCCAGCCACTGCTCCCACACCAAAGGGGCTAGCACTGAAAGCTCTTGCTGGCCAGCACCTGCCCTAGGCAGCCCTTCCACAGCCCCACAAGCACTGGCGCTCTGAGCTTCCTAGCCACAGCACAGTGGGGACGTTCCTTCTCGGCAGAGCCACAGCCCACCTCCGAAATTCAAAACGTCCAGCCACTGCTCCCACACGAAAGGGGCCAGCACTGAAAGCTCTTGCTGGCCAGCACCTACCCTAGGCAGCCCTTCCACAGCCCCACAAGCACTGGCGCTCTGAGCTTCCTAGCCACAGCACAGTGGGGACGTTCCTTCTCGGCACAGCCAGAGCCCAGCTCCCAAATCGGAAACGTCCAGCCACTGCTCCCACACCAAAGGGGCTAGCACTGAAACCTCTTGCTGGCCAGCACCTGCCCTAGGCAGCCCTTCCACAGCCCCACAAGCACTGGCGCTCTGAGCTTCCTAGCCACAGCACAGTGGGGACGTTCCTTCTCGGCACAGCCACAGCCCAGCTCCCAAATTCAAAACGTCCAGCCACTGCTCCCACACCAAAGGGGCTAGCACTGAAAGCTCTTGCTGGCCAGCACCTGCCCTAGGCAGCCCTTCCACAGCCCCACAAGCACTGGCGCTCTGAGCTTCCTAGCCACAGCACAGTGGGGACGTTCCTTCTCGGCACAGCCACAGCCCACCTCCGAAATTCAAAACATCCAGCCACTGCTCCCACACGAAAGGGGCCAGCACTGAAAGCTCTTGCTGGCCAGCACCTGCCCTAGGCAGCCCTTCCACAGCCCCACAAGCACTGGCGCTCTGAGCTTCCTAGCCACAGCACAGTGGGGACGTTCCTTCTCGGCACAGCCACAGCCCAGCTCCCAAATCGGAAACGTCCAGCCACTGCTCCCACACCAAAGGGGCTAGCACTGAAAGCTCTTGCTGGCCATCACCTGCCCTAGGCAGCCCTTCCACAGCCCCACAAGCACTGGCGCTCTGAGCTTCCTAGCCACAGCACAGTGGGGACGTTCCTTCTCGGCACAGCCAGAGCACAGCTCCCAAGTCCAAAACGTCCAGCCACTGCTCCCACACGAAAGGGGCCAGCAGTGAAAGCTCTTGCTGGCCAGCACCTGCCCTAGGCAGCCCTTCCACAGCCCCACAAGCACTGGCGCTCTGAGCTTCCTAGCCACAGCACAGTGGGGACGTTCCTTCTCGGCACAGCCAGAGCCCAGCTCCCAAATTCAAAACGTCCAGCCACTGCTCCCACACCAAAGGGGCTAGCACTGAAAGCTCTTGCTGGCCAGCACCTGCCCTAGGCAGCCCTTCCACAGCCCCACAAGCACTGGCGCTCTGAGCTTCCTAGCCACAGCACAGTGGGGACGTTCCTTCTCGGCAGAGCCACAGCCCACCTCCGAAATTCAAAACATCCAGCCACTGCTCCCACACGAAAGGGGCCAGCACTGAAAGCTCTTGCTGGCCAGCACCTGCCCTAGGCAGCCCTTCCACAGCCCCACAAGCACTGGCGCTCTGAGCTTCCTAGCCACAGCACAGTGGGGACGTTCCTTCTCGGCACAGCCAGAGCCCAGCTCCCAAATCGGAAACGTCCAGCCACTGCTCCCACACCAAAGGGGCTAGCACTGAAAGCTCTTGCTGGCCATCACCTGCCCTAGGCAGCCCTTCCACAGCCCCACAAGCACTGGCGCTCTGAGCTTCCTAGCCACAGCACAGTGGGGACGTTCCTTCTCGGCACAGCCAGAGCCCAGCTCCCAAATTCAAAACGTCCAGCCACTGCTCCCACACCAAAGGGGCTAGCACTGAAAGTTCTTGCTGGCCATCACCTGCCCTAGGCAGCCCTTCCACAGCCCCACAAGCACTGGCGCTCTGAGCTTCCTAGCCACAGCACAGTGGGGACGTTCCTTCTCGGCAGAGCCACAGCCCACCTCCGAAATTCAAAAGGTCCAGCCACTGCTCCCACACGAAAGGGGCCAGCACTGAAAGCTCTTGCTGGCCAGCACCTGCCCTAGGCAGCCCTTCCACAGCCCCACAAGCACTGGCGCTCTGAGCTTCCTAGCCACAGCACAGTGGGGACGTTCCTTCTTGGCACAGCCAGAGCCCAGCTCCCAAATTCAAAACGTCCAGCCACTGCTCCCACACCAAAGGGGCTAGCACTGAAAGCTCTTGCTGGCCAGCACCTGCCCTAGGCAGCCCTTCCACAGCCCCACAAGCACTGGCGCTCTGAGCTTCCTAGCCACAGCACAGTGGGGACGTTCCTTCTCGGCACAGCCACAGCCCAGCTCCCAAATTCAAAACGTCCAGCCACTGCTCCCACACCAAAGGGGCTAGCACTGAAAGCTCTTGCTGGCCAGCACCTGCCCTAGGCAGCCCTTCCACAGCCCCACAAGCACTGGCGCTCTGAGCTTCCTAGCCACAGCACAGTGGGGACGTTCCTTCTCGGCACAGCCACAGCCCACCTCCGAAATTCAAAACGTCCAGCCACTGCTCCCACACGAAAGGGGCCAGCACTGAAAGCTCTTGCTGGCCAGCACCTGCCCTAGGCAGCCCTTCCACAGCCCCACAAGCACTGGCGCTCTGAGCTTCCTAGCCACAGCACAGTGGGGACGTTCCTTCTCGGCACAGCCAGAGCCCAGCTCCCAAATTCAAAACGTCCAGCCACTGCTCCCACACCAAAGGGGCTAGCACTGAAAGCTCTTGCTGGCCATCACCTGCCCTAGGCAGCCCTTCCACAGCCCCACAAGCACTGGCGCTCTGAGCTTCCTAGCCACAGCACAGTGGGGACGTTCCTTCTCGGCACAGCCAGAGCCCAGCTCCCAAATTCAAAACGTCCAGCCACTGCTCCCACACCAAAGGGGCTAGCACTGAAAGCTCTTGCTGGCCAGCACCTGCCCTAGGCAGCCCTTCCACAGCCCCACAAGCACTGGCGCTCTGAGCTTCCTAGCCACAGCACAGTGGGGACGTTCCTTCTCGGCAGAGCCACAGCCCACCTCCGAAATTCAAAACGTCCAGCCACTGCTCCCACACGAAAGGGGCCAGCACTGAAAGCTCTTGCTGGCCAGCACCTACCCTAGGCAGCCCTTCCACAGCCCCACAAGCACTGGCGCTCTGAGCTTCCTAGCCACAGCACAGTGGGGACGTTCCTTCTCGGCACAGCCACAGCCCAGCTCCCAAATTCAAAACGTCCAGCCACTGCTCCCACACCAAAGGGGCTAGCACTGAAAGCTCTTGCTGGCCAGCACCTGCCCTAGGCAGCCCTTCCACAGCCCCACAAGCACTGGCGCTCTGAGCTTCCTAGCCACAGCACAGTGGGGACGTTCCTTCTCGGCACAGCCACAGCCCAGCTCCCAAATTCAAAACGTCCAGCCACTGCTCCCACACGAAAGGGGCCAGCACTGAAAGCTCTTGCTGGCCATCACCTGCCCTAGGCAGCCCTTCCACAGCCCCACAAGCACTGGCGCTCTGAGCTTCCTAGCCACAGCACAGTGGGGACGTTCCTTCTCGGCACAGCCAGAGCCCAGCTCCCAAATTCAAAACGTCCAGCCACTGCTCCCACACCAAAGGGGCTAGCACTGAAAGCTCTTGCTGGCCAGCACCTGCCCTAGGCAGCCCTTCCACAGCCCCACAAGCACTGGCGCTCTGAGCTTCCTAGCCACAGCACAGTGGGGACGTTCCTTCTCGGCAGAGCCACAGCCCACCTCCGAAATTCAAAACGTCCAGCCACTGCTCCCACACGAAAGGGGCCAGCACTGAAAGCTCTTGCTGGCCATCACCTGCCCTAGGCAGCCCTTCCACAGCCCCACAAGCACTGGCGCTCTGAGCTTCCTAGCCACAGCACAGTGGGGACGTTCCTTCTCGGCACAGCCACAGCCCAGCTCCCAAATTCAAAACGTCCAGCCACTGCTCCCACACCAAAGGGGCTAGCACTGAAAGCTCTTGCTGGCCAGCACCTGCCCTAGGCAGCCCTTCCACAGCCCCACAAGCACTGGCGCTCTGAGCTTCCTAGCCACAGCACAGTGGGGACGTTCCTTCTCGGCACAGCCAGAGCCCAGCTCCCAAATCGGAAACGTCCAGCCACTGCTCCCACACCAAAGGGGCTAGCACTGAAAGCTCTTGCTGGCCAGCACCTGCCCTAGGCAGCCCTTCCACAGCCCCACAAGCACTGGCGCTCTGAGCTTCCTAGCCACAGCACAGTGGGGACGTTCCTTCTCGGCACAGCCACAGCCCAGCTCCCAAATTCAAAACGTCCAGCCACTGCTCCCACACGAAAGGTGCCAGCAGTGAAAGCTCTTGCTGGCCAGCACCTGCCCTAGGCAGCCCTTCCACAGCCCCACAAGCACTGGCGCTCTGAGCTTCCTAGCCACAGCACAGTGGGGACGTTCCTTCTCGGCACAGCCAGAGCCCAGCTCCCAAATTCAAAACGTCCAGCCACTGCTCCCACACCAAAGGGGCCAGCACTGAAAGCTCTTGCTGGCCAGCACCTGCCCTAGGCAGCCCTTCCACAGCCCCACAAGCACTGGCGCTCTGAGCTTCCTAGCCACAGCACAGTGGGGACGTTCCTTCTCGGCACAGCCACAGCCCAGCTCCCAAATTCAAAACGTCCAGCCACTGCTCCCACACCAAAGGGGCTAGCACTGAAAGCTCTTGCTGGCCAGCACCTGCCCTAGGCAGCCCTTCCACAGCCCCACAAGCACTGGCGCTCTGAGCTTCCTAGCCACAGCACAGTGGGGACGTTCCTTCTCGGCACAGCCACAGCCCACCTCCGAAATTCAAAACGTCCAGCCACTGCTCCCACACGAAAGGGGCCAGCACTGAAAGCTCTTGCTGGCCAGCACCTGCCCTAGGCAGCCCTTCCACAGCCCCACAAGCACTGGCGCTCTGAGCTTCCTAGCCACAGCACAGTGGGGACGTTCCTTCTCGGCACAGCCACAGCCCAGCTCCCAAATTCAAAACGTCCAGCCACTGCTCCCACACCAAAGGGGCTAGCACTGAAAGCTCTTGCTGGCCAGCACCTGCCCTAGGCAGCCCTTCCACAGCCCCACAAGCACTGGCGCTCTGAGCTTCCTAGCCACAGCACAGTGGGGACGTTCCTTCTCGGCAGACCCACAGCCCACCTCCGAAATTCAAAACGTCCAGCCACTGCTCCCACACGAAAGGGGCCAGCACTGAAAGCTCTTGCTGGCCAGCACCTACCCTAGGCAGCCCTTCCACAGCCCCACAAGCACTGGCGCTCTGAGCTTCCTAGCCACAGCACAGTGGGGACGTTCCTTCTCGGCACAGCCACAGCCCAGCTCCCAAATTCAAAACGTCCAGCCACTGCTCCCACACCAAAGGGGCTAGCACTGAAAGCTCTTGCTGGCCAGCACCTGCCCTAGGCAGCCCTTCCACAGCCCCACAAGCACTGGCGCTCTGAGCTTCCTAGCCACAGCACAGTGGGGACGTTCCTTCTCGGCACAGCCAGAGCCCAGCTCCCAAATTCAAAACGTCCAGCCACTGCTCCCACACCAAAGGGGCTAGCACTGAAAGCTCTTGCTGGCCATCACCTGCCCTAGGCAGCCCTTCCACAGCCCCACAAGCACTGGCGCTCTGAGCTTCCTAGCCACAGCACAGTGGGGACGTTCCTTCTCGGCACAGCCACAGCCCAGCTCCGAAATTCAAAACGTCCAGCCACTGCTCCCACACCAAAGGGGCTAGCACTGAAAGCTCTTGCTGGCCATCACCTGCCCTAGGCAGCCCTTCCACAGCCCCACAAGCACTGGCGCTCTGAGCTTCCTAGCCACAGCACAGTGGGGACGTTCCTTCTCGGCACAGCCACAGCCCAGCTCCAAAATTCAAAACGTCCAGCCACTGCTCCCACACCAAAGGGGCCAGCACTGAAAGCTCTTGCTGGCCAGCACCTGCCCTAGGCAGCCCTTCCACAGCCCCACAAGCACTGGCGCTCTGAGCTTCCTAGCCACAGCACAGTGGGGACGTTCCTTCTCGGCACAGCCACAGCCCAGCTCCCAAATTCAAAACGTCCAGCCACTGCTCCCACACCAAAGGGGCTAGCACTGAAAGCTCTTGCTGGCCAGCACCTGCCCTAGGCAGCCCTTCCACAGCCCCACAAGCACTGGCGCTCTGAGCTTCCTAGCCACAGCACAGTGGGGACGTTCCTTCTCGGCACAGCCACAGCCCAGCTCCCAAATTCAAAACGTCCAGCCACTGCTCCCACACGAAAGGGGCCAGCAGTGAAAGCTCTTGCTGGCCAGCACCTGCCCTAGGCAGCCCTTCCACAGCCCCACAAGCACTGGCGCTCTGAGCTTCCTAGCCACAGCACAGTGGGGACGTTCCTTCTCGGCACAGCCAGAGCCCAGCTCCCAAATTCAAAACGTCCAGCCACTGCTCCCACACCAAAGGGGCTAGCACTGAAAGCTCTTGCTGGCCAGCACCTGCCCTAGGCAGCCCTTCCACAGCCCCACAAGCACTGGCGCTCTGAGCTTCCTAGCCACAGCACAGTGGGGACGTTCCTTCTCGGCAGAGCCACAGCCCACCTCCGAAATTCAAAACGTCCAGCCACTGCTCCCACACCAAAGGGGCTAGCACTGAAAGCTCTTGCTGGCCAGCACCTGCCCTAGGCAGCCCTTCCACAGCCCCACAAGCACTGGTGCTCTGAGCTTCCTAGCCACAGCACAGTGGGGACGTTCCTTCTCGGCACAGCCACAGCCCAGCTCCCAAATTCAAAACGTCCAGCCACTGCTCCCACACGAAAGGGGCCAGCAGTGAAAGCTCTTGCTGGCCAGCACCTGCCCTAGGCAGCCCTTCCACAGCCCCACAAGCACTGGCGCTCTGAGCTTCCTAGCCACAGCACAGTGGGGACGTTCCTTCTCGGCACAGCCACAGCCCAGCTCCCAAATTCAAAACGTCCAGCCACTGCTCCCACACCAAAGGGGCTAGCACTGAAAGCTCTTGCTGGCCAGCACCTGCCCTAGGCAGCCCTTCCACAGCCCCACAAGCACTGGCGCTCTGAGCTTCCTAGCCACAGCACAGTGGGGACGTTCCTTCTCGGCACAGCCACAGCCCAGCTCCCAAATTCAAAACGTCCAGCCACTGCTCCCACATGAAAGGGGCCAGCACTGAAAGCTCTTGCTGGCCAGCACCTGCCCTAGGCAGCCCTTCCACAGCCCCACAAGCACTGGCGCTCTGAGCTTCCTAGCCACAGCACAGTGGGGACGTTCCTTCTCGGCACAGCCAGAGCCCAGCTCCCAAATTCAAAACGTCCAGCCACTGCTCCCACACCAAAGGGGCTAGCACTGAAAGCTCTTGCTGGCCAGCACCTGCCCTAGGCAGCCCTTCCACAGCCCCACAAGCACTGGCGCTCTGAGCTTCCTAGCCACAGCACAGTGGGGACGTTCCTTCTCGGCACAGCCACAGCCCAGCTCCGAAATTCAAAACGTCCAGCCACTGCTCCCACACGAAAGGGGCCAGCACTGAAAGCTCTTGCTGGCCAGCACCTGCCCTAGGCAGCCCTTCCACAGCCCCACAAGCACTGGCGCTCTGAGCTTCCTAGCCACAGCACAGTGGGGACGTTCCTTCTCGGCACAGCCACAGCCCAGCTCCCAAATTCAAAACGTCCAGCCACTGCTCCCACACGAAAGGGGCCAGCACTGAAAGCTCTTGCTGGCCAGCACCTGCCCTAGGCAGCCCTTCCACAGCCCCACAAGCACTGGCGCTCTGAGCTTCCTAGCCACAGCACAGTGGGGACGTTCCTTCTCGGCACAGCCACAGCCCAGCTCCCAAATTCAAAACGTCCAGCCACTGCTCCCACACCAAAGGGGCTAGCACTGAAAGCTCTTGCTGGCCAGCACCTGCCCTAGGCAGCCCTTCCACAGCCCCACAAGCACTGGCGCTCTGAGCTTCCTAGCCACAGCACAGTGGGGACGTTCCTTCTCGGCACAGCCAGAGCCCAGCTCCCAAATTCAAAACGTCCAGCCACTGCTCCCACACCAAAGGGGCTAGCACTGAAAGCTCTTGCTGGCCATCACCTGCCCTAGGCAGCCCTTCCACAGCCCCACAAGCACTGGCGCTCTGAGCTTCCTAGCCACAGCACAGTGGGGACGTTCCTTCTCGGCACAGCCACAGCCCAGCTCCGAAATTCAAAACGTCCAGCCACTGCTCCCACACCAAAGGGGCTAGCACTGAAAGCTCTTGCTGGCCATCACCTGCCCTAGGCAGCCCTTCCACAGCCCCACAAGCACTGGCGCTCTGAGCTTCCTAGCCACAGCACAGTGGGGACGTTCCTTCTCGGCAGAGCCACAGCCCAGCTCCAAAATTCAAAACGTCCAGCCACTGCTACCACACGAAAGGGGCCAGCACTGAAAGCTCTTGCTGGCCAGCACCTGCCCTAGGCAGCCCTTCCACAGCCCCACAAGCACTGGCGCTCTGAGCTTCCTAGCCACAGCACAGTGGGGACGTTCCTTCTCGGCACAGCCACAGCCCAGCTCCCAAATTCAAAACGTCCAGCCACTGCTCCCACACCAAAGGGGCTAGCACTGAAAGTTCTTGCTGGCCAGCACCTGCCCTAGGCAGCCCTTCCACAGCCCCACAAGCACTGGCGCTCTGAGCTTCCTAGCCACAGCACAGTGGGGACGTTCCTTCTCGGCACAGCCACAGCCCAGCTCCCAAATTCAAAACGTCCAGCCACTGCTCCCACACGAAAGGGGCCAGCACTGAAAGCTCTTGCTGGCCAGCACCTGCCCTAGGCAGCCCTTCCACAGCCCCACAAGCACTGGCGCTCTGAGCTTCCTAGCCACAGCACAGTGGGGACGTTCCTTCTCGGCACAGCCAGAGCCCAGCTCCCAAATTCAAAACGTCCAGCCACTGCTCCCACACCAAAGGGGCTAGCACTGAAAGCTCTTGCTGGCCAGCACCTGCCCTAGGCAGCCCTTCCACAGCCCCACAAGCACTGGCGCTCTGAGCTTCCTAGCCACAGCACAGTGGGGACGTTCCTTCTCGGCACAGCCAGAGCACAGCTCCCAAATTCAAAAGGTCCAGCCACTGCTCCCACACGAAAGGGGCCAGCACTGAAAGCTCTTGCTGGCCAGCACCTGCCCTAGGCAGCCCTTCCACAGCCCCACAAGCACTGGCGCTCTGAGCTTCCTAGCCACAGCACAGTGGGGACGTTCCTTCTCGGCACAGCCAGAGCCCAGCTCCCAAATTCAAAACGTCCAGCCACTGCTCCCACACCAAAGGGGCTAGCACTGAAAGCTCTTGCTGGCCAGCACCTGCCCTAGGCAGCCCTTCCACAGCCCCACAAGCACTGGCGCTCTGAGCTTCCTAGCCACAGCACAGTGGGGACGTTCCTTCTCGGCACAGCCACAGCCCAGCTCCCAAATTCAAAACGTCCAGCCACTGCTCCCACACCAAAGGGGCTAGCACTGAAAGCTCTTGCTGGCCAGCACCTGCCCTAGGCAGCCCTTCCACAGCCCCACAAGCACTGGCGCTCTGAGCTTCCTAGCCACAGCACAGTGGGGACGTTCCTTCTCGGCACAGCCACAGCCCACCTCCGAAATTCAAAACGTCCAGCCACTGCTCCCACACGAAAGGGGCCAGCACTGAAAGCTCTTGCTGGCCAGCACCTGCCCTAGGCAGCCCTTCCACAGCCCCACAAGCACTGGCGCTCTGAGCTTCCTAGCCACAGCACAGTGGGGACGTTCCTTCTCGGCACAGCCACAGCCCAGCTCCCAAATTCAAAACGTCCAGCCACTGCTCCCACACCAAAGGGGCTAGCACTGAAAGCTCTTGCTGGCCAGCACCTGCCCTAGGCAGCCCTTCCACAGCCCCACAAGCACTGGCGCTCTGAGCTTCCTAGCCACAGCACAGTGGGGACGTTCCTTCTCGGCACAGCCACAGCCCAGCTCCCAAATTCAAAACGTCCAGCCACTGCTCCCACACCAAAGGGGCTAGCACTGAAAGCTCTTGCTGGCCATCACCTGCCCTAGGCAGCCCTTCCACAGCCCCACAAGCACTGGCGCTCTGAGCTTCCTAGCCACAGCACAGTGGGGACGTTCCTTCTCGGCACAGCCAGAGCCCAGCTCCCAAATTCAAAACGTCCAGCCACTGCTCCCACACCAAAGGGGCTAGCACTGAAAGCTCTTGCTGGCCAGCACCTGCCCTAGGCAGCCCTTCCACAGCCCCACAAGCACTGGCGCTCTGAGCTTCCTAGCCACAGCACAGTGGGGACGTTCCTTCTCGGCAGAGCCACAGCCCACCTCCGAAATTCAAAACGTCCAGCCACTGCTCCCACACGAAAGGGGCCAGCACTGAAAGCTCTTGCTGGCCAGCACCTACCCTAGGCAGCCCTTCCACAGCCCCACAAGCACTGGCGCTCTGAGCTTCCTAGCCACAGCACAGTGGGGACGTTCCTTCTCGGCACAGCCAGAGCCCAGCTCCCAAATCGGAAACGTCCAGCCACTGCTCCCACACCAAAGGGGCTAGCACTGAAACCTCTTGCTGGCCAGCACCTGCCCTAGGCAGCCCTTCCACAGCCCCACAAGCACTGGCGCTCTGAGCTTCCTAGCCACAGCACAGTGGGGACGTTCCTTCTCGGCACAGCCATAGCCCAGCTCCCAAATTCAAAACGTCCAGCCACTGCTCCCACACCAAAGGGGCTAGCACTGAAAGCTCTTGCTGGCCAGCACCTGCCCTAGGCAGCCCTTCCACAGCCCCACAAGCACTGGCGCTCTGAGCTTCCTAGCCACAGCACAGTGGGGACGTTCCTTCTCGGCACAGCCACAGCCCACCTCCGAAATTCAAAACATCCAGCCACTGCTCCCACACGAAAGGGGCCAGCACTGAAAGCTCTTGCTGGCCAGCACCTGCCCTAGGCAGCCCTTCCACAGCCCCACAAGCACTGGCGCTCTGAGCTTCCTAGCCACAGCACAGTGGGGACGTTCCTTCTCGGCACAGCCAGAGCCCAGCTCCCAAATTCAAAACGTCCAGCCACTGCTCCCACACCAAAGGGGCTAGCACTGAAAGCTCTTGCTGGCCATCACCTGCCCTAGGCAGCCCTTCCACAGCCCCACAAGCACTGGCGCTCTGAGCTTCCTAGCCACAGCACAGTGGGGACGTTCCTTCTCGGCACAGCCAGAGCACAGCTCCCAAGTCCAAAACGTCCAGCCACTGCTCCCACACGAAAGGGGCCAGCAGTGAAAGCTCTTGCTGGCCAGCACCTGCCCTAGGCAGCCCTTCCACAGCCCCACAAGCACTGGCGCTCTGAGCTTCCTAGCCACAGCACAGTGGGGACGTTCCTTCTCGGCACAGCCAGAGCCCAGCTCCCAAATTCAAAACGTCCAGCCACTGCTCCCACACCAAAGGGGCTAGCACTGAAAGCTCTTGCTGGCCAGCACCTGCCCTAGGCAGCCCTTCCACAGCCCCACAAGCACTGGCGCTCTGAGCTTCCTAGCCACAGCACAGTGGGGACGTTCCTTCTCGGCAGAGCCACAGCCCACCTCCGAAATTCAAAACATCCAGCCACTGCTCCCACACGAAAGGGGCCAGCACTGAAAGCTCTTGCTGGCCAGCACCTGCCCTAGGCAGCCCTTCCACAGCCCCACAAGCACTGGCGCTCTGAGCTTCCTAGCCACAGCACAGTGGGGACGTTCCTTCTCGGCACAGCCAGAGCCCAGCTCCCAAATCGGAAACGTCCAGCCACTGCTCCCACACCAAAGGGGCTAGCACTGAAAGCTCTTGCTGGCCATCACCTGCCCTAGGCAGCCCTTCCACAGCCCCACAAGCACTGGCGCTCTGAGCTTCCTAGCCACAGCACAGTGGGGACGTTCCTTCTCGGCACAGCCAGAGCACAGCTCCCAAATTCAAAACGTCCAGCCACTGCTCCCACACCAAAGGGGCTAGCACTGAAAGCTCTTGCTGGCCATCACCTGCCCTAGGCAGCCCTTCCACAGCCCCACAAGCACTGGCGCTCTGAGCTTCCTAGCCACAGCACAGTGGGGACGTTCCTTCTCGGCAGAGCCACAGCCCACCTCCGAAATTCAAAAGGTCCAGCCACTGCTCCCACACGAAAGGGGCCAGCACTGAAAGCTCTTGCTGGCCAGCACCTGCCCTAGGCAGCCCTTCCACAGCCCCACAAGCACTGGCGCTCTGAGCTTCCTAGCCACAGCACAGTGGGGACGTTCCTTCTCGGCACAGCCAGAGCCCAGCTCCCAAATTCAAAACGTCCAGCCACTGCTCCCACACCAAAGGGGCTAGCACTGAAAGCTCTTGCTGGCCAGCACCTGCCCTAGGCAGCCCTTCCACAGCCCCACAAGCACTGGCGCTCTGAGCTTCCTAGCCACAGCACAGTGGGGACGTTCCTTCTCGGCACAGCCACAGCCCAGCTCCCAAATTCAAAACGTCCAGCCACTGCTCCCACACCAAAGGGGCTAGCACTGAAAGCTCTTGCTGGCCAGCACCTGCCCTAGGCAGCCCTTCCACAGCCCCACAAGCACTGGCGCTCTGAGCTTCCTAGCCACAGCACAGTGGGGACGTTCCTTCTCGGCACAGCCAGAGCCCACCTCCGAAATTCAAAACGTCCAGCCACTGCTCCCACACGAAAGGGGCCAGCACTGAAAGCTCTTGCTGGCCAGCACCTGCCCTAGGCAGCCCTTCCACAGCCCCACAAGCACTGGCGCTCTGAGCTTCCTAGCCACAGCACAGTGGGGACGTTCCTTCTCGGCAGAGCCACAGCCCACCTCCGAAATTCAAAACGTCCAGCCACTGCTCCCACACGAAAGGGGCCAGCACTGAAAGCTCTTGCTGGCCAGCACCTACCCTAGGCAGCCCTTCCACAGCCCCACAAGCACTGGCGCTCTGAGCTTCCTAGCCACAGCACAGTGGGGACGTTCCTTCTCGGCACAGCCACAGCCCAGCTCCAAAATTCAAAACGTCCAGCCACTGCTCCCACACCAAAGGGGCTAGCACTGAAAGCTCTTGCTGGCCAGCACCTGCCCTAGGCAGCCCTTCCACAGCCCCACAAGCACTGGCGCTCTGAGCTTCCTAGCCACAGCACAGTGGGGACGTTCCTTCTCGGCACAGCCACAGCCCAGCTCCCAAATTCAAAACGTCCAGCCACTGCTCCCACACGAAAGGGGCTAGCACTGAAAGCTCTTGCTGGCCATCACCTGCCCTAGGCAGCCCTTCCACAGCCCCACAAGCACTGGCGCTCTGAGCTTCCTAGCCACAGCACAGTGGGGACGTTCCTTCTCGGCACAGCCAGAGCCCAGCTCCCAAATTCAAAACGTCCAGCCACTGCTCCCACACCAAAGGGGCTAGCACTGAAAGCTCTTGCTGGCCAGCACCTGCCCTAGGCAGCCCTTCCACAGCCCCACAAGCACTGGCGCTCTGAGCTTCCTAGCCACAGCACAGTGGGGACGTTCCTTCTCGGCAGAGCCACAGCCCACCTCCGAAATTCAAAACGTCCAGCCACTGCTCCCACACGAAAGGGGCCAGCACTGAAAGCTCTTGCTGGCCATCACCTGCCCTAGGCAGCCCTTCCACAGCCCCACAAGCACTGGCGCTCTGAGCTTCCTAGCCACAGCACAGTGGGGACGTTCCTTCTCGGCACAGCCACAGCCCAGCTCCCAAATTCAAAACGTCCAGCCACTGCTCCCACACCAAAGGGGCTAGCACTGAAAGCTCTTGCTGGCCAGCACCTGCCCTAGGCAGCCCTTCCACAGCCCCACAAGCACTGGCGCTCTGAGCTTCCTAGCCACAGCACAGTGGGGACGTTCCTTCTCGGCAGAGCCACAGCCCAGCTCCCAAATTCAAAACGTCCAGCCACTGCTCCCACACCAAAGGGGCTAGCACTGAAAGCTCTTGCTGGCCAGCACCTGCCCTAGGCAGCCCTTCCACAGCCCCACAAGCACTGGCGCTCTGAGCTTCCTAGCCACAGCACAGTGGGGACGTTCCTTCTCGGCACAGCCACAGCCCAGCTCCCAAATTCAAAACGTCCAGCCACTGCTCCCACACGAAAGGTGCCAGCAGTGAAAGCTCTTGCTGGCCAGCACCTGCCCTAGGCAGCCCTTTCACAGCCCCACAAGCACTGGCGCTCTGAGCTTCCTAGCCACAGCACAGTGGGGACGTTCCTTCTCGGCACAGCCAGAGCCCAGCTCCCAAATTCAAAACGTCCAGCCACTGCTCCCACACCAAAGGGGCCAGCACTGAAAGCTCTTGCTGGCCAGCACCTGCCCTAGGCAGCCCTTCCACAGCCCCACAAGCACTGGCGCTCTGAGCTTCCTAGCCACAGCACAGTGGGGACGTTCCTTCTCGGCACAGCCACAGCCCAGCTCCCAAATTCAAAACGTCCAGCCACTGCTCCCACACCAAAGGGGCTAGCACTGAAAGCTCTTGCTGGCCAGCACCTGCCCTAGGCAGCCCTTCCACAGCCCCACAAGCACTGGCGCTCTGAGCTTCCTAGCCACAGCACAGTGGGGACGTTCCTTCTCGGCAGAGCCACAGCCCACCTCCGAAATTCAAAACGTCCAGCCACTGCTCCCACACGAAAGGGGCCAGCACTGAAAGCTCTTGCTGGCCAGCACCTGCCCTAGGCAGCCCTTCCACAGCCCCACAAGCACTGGCGCTCTGAGCTTCCTAGCCACAGCACAGTGGGGACGTTCCTTCTCGGCACAGCCAGAGCCCAGCTCCCAAATTCAAAACGTCCAGCCACTGCTCCCACACCAAAGGGGCTAGCACTGAAAGCTCTTGCTGGCCAGCACCTGCCCTAGGCAGCCCTTCCACAGCCCCACAAGCACTGGCGCTCTGAGCTTCCTAGCCACAGCACAGTGGGGACGTTCCTTCTCGGCAGACCCACAGCCCACCTCCGAAATTCAAAACGTCCAGCCACTGCTCCCACACGAAAGGGGCCAGCACTGAAAGCTCTTGCTGGCCAGCACCTACCCTAGGCAGCCCTTCCACAGCCCCACAAGCACTGGCGCTCTGAGCTTCCTAGCCACAGCACAGTGGGGACGTTCCTTCTCGGCACAGCCACAGCCCAGCTCCCAAATTCAAAACGTCCAGCCACTGCTCCCACACCAAAGGGGCTAGCACTGAAAGCTCTTGCTGGCCAGCACCTGCCCTAGGCAGCCCTTCCACAGCCCCACAAGCACTGGCGCTCTGAGCTTCCTAGCCACAGCACAGTGGGGACGTTCCTTCTCGGCACAGCCAGAGCCCAGCTCCCAAATTCAAAACGTCCAGCCACTGCTCCCACACCAAAGGGGCTAGCACTGAAAGCTCTTGCTGGCCATCACCTGCCCTAGGCAGCCCTTCCACAGCCCCACAAGCACTGGCGCTCTGAGCTTCCTAGCCACAGCACAGTGGGGACGTTCCTTCTCGGCACAGCCACAGCCCAGCTCCGAAATTCAAAACGTCCAGCCACTGCTCCCACACCAAAGGGGCTAGCACTGAAAGCTCTTGCTGGCCATCACCTGCCCTAGGCAGCCCTTCCACAGCCCCACAAGCACTGGCGCTCTGAGCTTCCTAGCCACAGCACAGTGGGGACGTTCCTTCTCGGCACAGCCACAGCCCAGCTCCAAAATTCAAAACGTCCAGCCACTGCTCCCACACCAAAGGGGCCAGCACTGAAAGCTCTTGCTGGCCAGCACCTGCCCTAGGCAGCCCTTCCACAGCCCCACAAGCACTGGCGCTCTGAGCTTCCTAGCCACAGCACAGTGGGGACGTTCCTTCTCGGCACAGCCACAGCCCAGCTCCCAAATTCAAAACGTCCAGCCACTGCTCCCACACCAAAGGGGCTAGCACTGAAAGCTCTTGCTGGCCAGCACCTGCCCTAGGCAGCCCTTCCACAGCCCCACAAGCACTGGCGCTCTGAGCTTCCTAGCCACAGCACAGTGGGGACGTTCCTTCTCGGCACAGCCACAGCCCAGCTCCCAAATTCAAAACGTCCAGCCACTGCTCCCACACGAAAGGGGCCAGCAGTGAAAGCTCTTGCTGGCCAGCACCTGCCCTAGGCAGCCCTTCCACAGCCCCACAAGCACTGGCGCTCTGAGCTTCCTAGCCACAGCACAGTGGGGACGTTCCTTCTCGGCACAGCCAGAGCCCAGCTCCCAAATTCAAAACGTCCAGCCACTGCTCCCACACCAAAGGGGCTAGCACTGAAAGCTCTTGCTGGCCAGCACCTGCCCTAGGCAGCCCTTCCACAGCCCCACAAGCACTGGCGCTCTGAGCTTCCTAGCCACAGCACAGTGGGGACGTTCCTTCTCGGCAGAGCCACAGCCCACCTCCGAAATTCAAAACGTCCAGCCACTGCTCCCACACGAAAGGGGCCAGCACTGAAAGCTCTTGCTGGCCAGCACCTGCCCTAGGCAGCCCTTCCACAGCCCCACAAGCACTGGTGCTCTGAGCTTCCTAGCCACAGCACAGTGGGGACGTTCCTTCTCGGCACAGCCACAGCCCAGCTCCCAAATTCAAAACGTCCAGCCACTGCTCCCACACGAAAGGGGCCAGCAGTGAAAGCTCTTGCTGGCCAGCACCTGCCCTAGGCAGCCCTTCCACAGCCCCACAAGCACTGGCGCTCTGAGCTTCCTAGCCACAGCACAGTGGGGACGTTCCTTCTCGGCACAGCCACAGCCCAGCTCCCAAATTCAAAACGTCCAGCCACTGCTCCCACACCAAAGGGGCTAGCACTGAAAGCTCTTGCTGGCCAGCACCTGCCCTAGGCAGCCCTTCCACAGCCCCACAAGCACTGGCGCTCTGAGCTTCCTAGCCACAGCACAGTGGGGACGTTCCTTCTCGGCACAGCCACAGCCCAGCTCCCAAATTCAAAACGTCCAGCCACTGCTCCCACACGAAAGGGGCCAGCACTGAAAGCTCTTGCTGGCCAGCACCTGCCCTAGGCAGCCCTTCCACAGCCCCACAAGCACTGGCGCTCTGAGCTTCCTAGCCACAGCACAGTGGGGACGTTCCTTCTCGGCACAGCCAGAGCCCAGCTCCCAAATTCAAAACGTCCAGCCACTGCTCCCACACCAAAGGGGCTAGCACTGAAAGCTCTTGCTGGCCAGCACCTGCCCTAGGCAGCCCTTCCACAGCCCCACAAGCACTGGCGCTCTGAGCTTCCTAGCCACAGCACAGTGGGGACGTTCCTTCTCGGCACAGCCACAGCCCAGCTCCGAAATTCAAAACGTCCAGCCACTGCTCCCACACGAAAGGGGCCAGCACTGAAAGCTCTTGCTGGCCAGCACCTGCCCTAGGCAGCCCTTCCACAGCCCCACAAGCACTGGCGCTCTGAGCTTCCTAGCCACAGCACAGTGGGGACGTTCCTTCTCGGCACAGCCACAGCCCAGCTCCCAAATTCAAAACGTCCAGCCACTGCTCCCACACGAAAGGGGCCAGCACTGAAAGCTCTTGCTGGCCAGCACCTGCCCTAGGCAGCCCTTCCACAGCCCCACAAGCACTGGCGCTCTGAGCTTCCTAGCCACAGCACAGTGGGGACGTTCCTTCTCGGCACAGCCAGAGCCCAGCTCCCAAATTCAAAACGTCCAGCCACTGCTCCCACACCAAAGGGGCTAGCACTGAAAGCTCTTGCTGGCCAGCACCTGCCCTAGGCAGCCCTTCCACAGCCCCACAAGCACTGGCGCTCTGAGCTTCCTAGCCACAGCACAGTGGGGACGTTCCTTCTCGGCACAGCCACAGCCCAGCTCCCAAATTCAAAACGTCCAGCCACTGCTCCCACACCAAAGGGGCTAGCACTGAAAGCTCTTGCTGGCCATCACCTGCCCTAGGCAGCCCTTCCACAGCCCCACAAGCACTGGCGCTCTGAGCTTCCTAGCCACAGCACAGTGGGGACGTTCCTTCTCGGCACAGCCACAGCCCAGCTCCGAAATTCAAAACGTCCAGCCACTGCTCCCACACCAAAGGGGCTAGCACTGAAAGCTCTTGCTGGCCATCACCTGCCCTAGGCAGCCCTTCCACAGCCCCACAAGCACTGGCGCTCTGAGCTTCCTAGCCACAGCACAGTGGGGACGTTCCTTCTCGGCAGAGCCACAGCCCAGCTCCAAAATTCAAAACGTCCAGCCACTGCTACCACACGAAAGGGGCCAGCACTGAAAGCTCTTGCTGGCCAGCACCTGCCCTAGGCAGCCCTTCCACAGCCCCACAAGCACTGGCGCTCTGAGCTTCCTAGCCACAGCACAGTGGGGACGTTCCTTCTCGGCACAGCCACAGCCCAGCTCCCAAATTCAAAACGTCCAGCCACTGCTCCCACACCAAAGGGGCTAGCACTGAAAGCTCTTGCTGGCCAGCACCTGCCCTAGGCAGCCCTTCCACAGCCCCACAAGCACTGGCGCTCTGAGCTTCCTAGCCACAGCACAGTGGGGACGTTCCTTCTCGGCACAGCCACAGCCCAGCTCCCAAATTCAAAACGTCCAGCCACTGCTCCCACACGAAAGGGGCCAGCACTGAAAGCTCTTGCTGGCCAGCACCTGCCCTAGGCAGCCCTTCCACAGCCCCACAAGCACTGGCGCTCTGAGCTTCCTAGCCACAGCACAGTGGGGACGTTCCTTCTCGGCACAGCCAGAGCCCAGCTCCCAAATTCAAAACGTCCAGCCACTGCTCCCACACCAAAGGGGCTAGCACTGAAAGCTCTTGCTGGCCAGCACCTGCCCTAGGCAGCCCTTCCACAGCCCCACAAGCACTGGCGCTCTGAGCTTCCTAGCCACAGCACAGTGGGGACGTTCCTTCTCGGCAGAGCCACAGCCCACCTCCGAAATTCAAAACGTCCAGCCACTGCTCCCACACGAAAGGGGCCAGCACTGAAAGCTCTTGCTGGCCAGCACCTGCCCTAGGCAGCCCTTCCACAGCCCCACAAGCACTGGTGCTCTGAGCTTCCTAGCCACAGCACAGTGGGGACGTTCCTTCTCGGCACAGCCACAGCCCAGCTCCCAAATTCAAAACGTCCAGCCACTGCTCCCACACCAAAGGGGCCAGCAGTGAAAGCTCTTGCTGGCCAGCACCTGCCCTAGGCAGCCCTTCCACAGCCCCACAAGCACTGGCGCTCTGAGCTTCCTAGCCACAGCACAGTGGGGACGTTCCTTCTCGGCACAGCCACAGCCCAGCTCCCAAATTCAAAACGTCCAGCCACTGCTCCCACACCAAAGGGGCTAGCACTGAAAGCTCTTGCTGGCCAGCACCTGCCCTAGGCAGCCCTTCCACAGCCCCACAAGCACTGGCGCTCTGAGCTTCCTAGCCACAGCACAGTGGGGACGTTCCTTCTCGGCACAGCCACAGCCCAGCTCCCAAATTCAAAACGTCCAGCCACTGCTCCCACACGAAAGGGGCCAGCACTGAAAGCTCTTGCTGGCCAGCACCTGCCCTAGGCAGCCCTTCCACAGCCCCACAAGCACTGGCGCTCTGAGCTTCCTAGCCACAGCACAGTGGGGACGTTCCTTCTCGGCACAGCCAGAGCCCAGCTCCCAAATTCAAAACGTCCAGCCACTGCTCCCACACCAAAGGGGCTAGCACTGAAAGCTCTTGCTGGCCAGCACCTGCCCTAGGCAGCCCTTCCACAGCCCCACAAGCACTGGCGCTCTGAGCTTCCTAGCCACAGCACAGTGGGGACGTTCCTTCTCGGCAGAGCCACAGCCCACCTCCGAAATTCAAAACGTCCAGCCACTGCTCCCACACGAAAGGGGCCAGCACTGAAAGCTCTTGCTGGCCAGCACCTGCCCTAGGCAGCCCTTCCACAGCCCCACAAGCACTGGCGCTCTGAGCTTCCTAGCCACAGCACAGTGGGGACGTTCCTTCTCGGCACAGCCAGAGCCCAGCTCCCAAATTCAAAACGTCCAGCCACTGCTCCCACACCAAAGGGGCTAGCACTGAAAGCTCTTGCTGGCCAGCACCTGCCCTAGGCAGCCCTTCCACAGCCCCACAAGCACTGCCGCTCTGAGCTTCCTAGCCACAGCACAGTGGGGACGTTCCTTCTCGGCACAGCCACAGCCCAGCTCCCAAATTCAAAACGTCCAGCCACTGCTCCCACACCAAAGGGGCCAGCACTGAAAGCTCTTGCTGGCCAGCACCTGCCCTAGGCAGCCCTTCCACAGCCCCACAAGCACTGGCGCTCTGAGCTTCCTAGCCACAGCACAGTGGGGACGTTCCTTCTCGGCACAGCCAGAGCCCAGCTCCCAAATTCAAAACGTCCAGCCACTGCTCCCACACCAAAGGGGCTAGCACTGAAAGCTCTTGCTGGCCAGCACCTGCCCTAGGCAGCCCTTCCACAGCCCCACAAGCACTGGCGCTCTGAGCTTCCTAGCCACAGCACAGTGGGGACGTTCCTTCTCGGCACAGCCAGAGCCCAGCTCCCAAATTCAAAACGTCCAGCCACTGCTCCCACACGAAAGGGGCCAGCACTGAAAGCTCTTGCTGGCCAGCACCTGCCCTAGGCAGCCCTTCCACAGCCCCACAAGCACTGGCGCTCTGAGCTTCCTAGCCACAGCACAGTGGGGACGTTCCTTCTCGGCACAGCCACAGCCCAGCTCCCAAATTCAAAACGTCCAGCCACTGCTCCCACACGAAAGGGGCCAGCACTGAAAGCTCTTGCTGGCCATCACCTGCCCTAGGCAGCCCTTCCACAGCCCCACAAGCACTGGCGCTCTGAGCTTCCTAGCCACAGCACAGTGGGGACGTTCCTTCTCGGCACAGCCACAGCCCAGCTCCCAAATTCAAAACGTCCAGCCACTGCTCCCACACCAAAGGGGCTAGCACTGAAAGCTCTTGCTGGCCAGCACCTGCCCTAGGCAGCCCTTCCACAGCCCCACAAGCACTGGCGCTCTGAGCTTCCTAGCCACAGCACAGTGGGGACGTTCCTTCTCGGCACAGCCACAGCCCAGCTCCCAAATTCAAAACGTCCAGCCACTGCTCCCACACGAAAGGGGCCAGCAGTGAAAGCTCTTGCTGGCCAGCACCTGCCCTAGGCAGCCCTTCCACAGCCCCACAAGCACTGGCGCTCTGAGCTTCCTAGCCACAGCACAGTGGGGACGTTCCTTCTCGGCACAGCCAGAGCCCAGCTCCCAAATTCAAAACGTCCAGCCACTGCTCCCACACCAAAGGGGCTAGCACTGAAAGCTCTTGCTGGCCAGCACCTGCCCTAGGCAGCCCTTCCACAGCCCCACAAGCACTGGCGCTCTGAGCTTCCTAGCCACAGCACAGTGGGGACGTTCCTTCTCGGCAGAGCCACAGCCCACCTCCGAAATTCAAAACGTCCAGCCACTGCTCCCACACCAAAGGGGCCAGCACTGAAAGCTCTTGCTGGCCAGCACCTGCCCTAGGCAGCCCTTCCACAGCCCCACAAGCACTGGCGCTCTGAGCTTCCTAGCCACAGCACAGTGGGGACGTTCCTTCTCGGCACAGCCAGAGCCCAGCTCCCAAATTCAAAACGTCCAGCCACTGCTCCCACACCAAAGGGGCCAGCACTGAAAGCTCTTGCTGGCCAGCACCTGCCCTAGGCAGCCCTTCCACAGCCCCACAAGCACTGGCGCTCTGAGCTTCCTAGCCACAGCACAGTGGGGACGTTCCTTCTCGGCACAGCCAGAGCCCAGCTCCCAAATTCAAAACGTCCAGCCACTGCTCCCACACCAAAGGGGCTAGCACTGAAAGCTCTTGCTGGCCAGCACCTGCCCTAGGCAGCCCTTCCACAGCCCCACAAGCACTGGCGCTCTGAGCTTCCTAGCCACAGCACAGTGGGGACGTTCCTTCTCGGCACAGCCACAGCCCAGCTCCCAAATTCAAAACGTCCAGCCACTGCTCCCACACGAAAGGGGCCAGCACTGAAAGCTCTTGCTGGCCAGCACCTGCCCTAGGCAGCCCTTCCACAGCCCCACAAGCACTGGCGCTCTGAGCTTCCTAGCCACAGCACAGTGGGGACGTTCCTTCTCGGCACAGCCAGAGCCCAGCTCCCAAATTCAAAACGTCCAGCCACTGCTCCCACACCAAAGGGGCTAGCACTGAAAGCTCTTGCTGGCCAGCACCTGCCCTAGGCAGCCCTTCCACAGCCCCACAAGCACTGGCGCTCTGAGCTTCCTAGCCACAGCACAGTGGGGACGTTCCTTCTCGGCAGACCCACAGCCTACCTCCGAAATTCAAAACGTCCAGCCACTGCTCCCACACGAAAGGGGCTAGCACTGAAAGCTCTTGCTGGCCAGCACCTACCCTAGGCAGCCCTTCCACAGCCCCACAAGCACTGGCGCTCTGAGCTTCCTAGCCACAGCACAGTGGGGACGTTCCTTCTCGGCACAGCCACAGCCCAGCTCCCAAATTCAAAACGTCCAGCCACTGCTCCCACACCAAAGGGGCTAGCACTGAAAGCTCTTGCTGGCCAGCACCTGCCCTAGGCAGCCCTTCCACAGCCCCACAAGCACTGGCGCTCTGAGCTTCCTAGCCACAGCACAGTGGGGACGTTCCTTCTCGGCACAGCCACAGCCCAGCTCCCAAATTCAAAACGTCCAGCCACTGCTCCCACACCAAAGGGGCTAGCACTGAAAGCTCTTGCTGGCCAGCACCTGCCCTAGGCAGCCCTTCCACAGCCCCACAAGCACTGGCGCTCTGAGCTTCCTAGCCACAGCACAGTGGGGACGTTCCTTCTCGGCACAGCCACAGCCCAGCTCCCAAATTCAAAACGTCCAGCCACTGCTCCCACACCAAAGGGGCTAGCACTGAAAGCTCTTGCTGGCCATCACCTGCCCTAGGCAGCCCTTCCACAGCCCCACAAGCACTGGCGCTCTGAGCTTCCTAGCCACAGCACAGTGGGGACGTTCCTTCTCGGCAGAGCCACAGCCCACCTCCGAAATTCAAAACGTCCAGCCACTGCTCCCACACCAAAGGGGCTAGCACTGAAAGCTCTTGCTGGCCAGCACCTGCCCTAGGCAGCCCTTCCACAGCCCCACAAGCACTGGCGCTCTGAGCTTCCTAGCCACAGCACAGTGGGGACGTTCCTTCTCGGCACAGCCACAGCCCAGCTCCCAAATTCAAAACGTCCAGCCACTGCTCCCACACGAAAGGGGCCAGCACTGAAAGCTCTTGCTGGCCAGCACCTGCCCTAGGCAGCCCTTCCACAGCCCCACAAGCACTGGCGCTCTGAGCTTCCTAGCCACAGCACAGTGGGGACGTTCCTTCTCGGCACAGCCAGAGCCCAGCTCCCAAATTCAAAACGTCCAGCCACTGCTCCCACACCAAAGGGGCTAGCACTGAAAGCTCTTGCTGGCCAGCACCTGCCCTAGGCAGCCCTTCCACAGCCCCACAAGCACTGGCGCTCTGAGCTTCCTAGCCACAGCACAGTGGGGACGTTCCTTCTCGGCAGAGCCACAGCCCACCTCCGAAATTCAAAACGTCCAGCCACTGCTCCCACACGAAAGGGGCCAGCACTGAAAGCTCTTGCTGGCCAGCACCTGCCCTAGGCAGCCCTTCCACAGCCCCACAAGCACTGGCGCTCTGAGCTTCCTAGCCACAGCACAGTGGGGACGTTCCTTCTCGGCACAGCCAGAGCCCAGCTCCCAAATTCAAAACGTCCAGCCCCTGCTCGCACACCAAAGGGGCTAGCACTGAAAGCTCTTGCTGGCCAGCACCTGCCCTAGGCAGCCCTTCCACAGCCCCACAAGCACTGGCGCTCTGAGCTTCCTAGCCACAGCACAGTGGGGACGTTCCTTCTCGGCACAGCCACAGCCCAGCTCCCAAATTCAAAACGTCCAGCCACTGCTCCCACACCAAAGGGGCTAGCACTGAAAGCTCTTGCTGGCCAGCACCTGCCCTAGGCAGCCCTTCCACAGCCCCACAAGCACTGGCGCTCTGAGCTTCCTAGCCACAGCACAGTGGGGACGTTCCTTCTCGGCAGAGCCACAGCCCACCTCCGAAATTCAAAACGTCCAGCCACTGCTCCCACACGAAAGGGGCCAGCACTGAAAGCTCTTGCTGGCCAGCACCTACCCTAGGCAGCCCTTCCACAGCCCCACAAGCACTGGCGCTCTGAGCTTCCTAGCCACAGCACAGTGGGGACGTTCCTTCTCGGCACAGCCACAGCCCAGCTCCCAAATCGGAAACGTCCAGCCACTGCTCCCACACCAAAGGGGCTAGCACTGAAAGCTCTTGCTGGCCAGCACCTGCCCTAGGCAGCCCTTCCACAGCCCCACAAGCACTGGCGCTCTGAGCTTCCTAGCCACAGCACAGTGGGGACGTTCCTTCTCGGCACAGCCACAGCCCAGCTCCCAAATTCAAAACGTCCAGCCACTGCTCCCACACCAAAGGGGCCAGCACTGAAAGCTCTTGCTGGCCAGCACCTGCCCTAGGCAGCCCTTCCACAGCCCCACAAGCACTGGCGCTCTGAGCTTCCTAGCCACAGCACAGTGGGGACGTTCCTTCTCGGCACAGCCACAGCCCAGCTCCCAAATTCAAAACGTCCAGCCACTGCTCCCACACCAAAGGGGCTAGCACTGAAAGCTCTTGCTGGCCAGCACCTGCCCTAGGCAGCCCTTCCACAGCCCCACAAGCACTGGCGCTCTGAGCTTCCTAGCCACAGCACAGTGGGGACGTTCCTTCTCGGCAGAGCCACAGCCCAGCTCCCAAATTCAAAACGTCCAGCCACTGCTCCCACACCAAAGGGGCCAGCAGTGAAAGCTCTTGCTGGCCAGCACCTGCCCTAGGCAGCCCTTCCACAGCCCCACAAGCACTGGCGCTCTGAGCTTCCTAGCCACAGCACAGTGGGGACGTTCCTTCTCGGCACAGCCACAGCCCAGCTCCCAAATTCAAAACGTCCAGCCACTGCTCCCACACCAAAGGGGCTAGCACTGAAAGCTCTTGCTGGCCAGCACCTGCCCTAGGCAGCCCTTCCACAGCCCCACAAGCACTGGCGCTCTGAGCTTCCTAGCCACAGCACAGTGGGGACGTTCCTTCTCGGCAGAGCCACAGCCCACCTCCGAAATTCAAAACGTCCAGCCACTGCTCCCACACGAAAGGGGCCAGCACTGAAAGCTCTTGCTGGCCAGCACCTGCCCTAGGCAGCCCTTCCACAGCCCCACAAGCACTGGCACTCTGAGCTTCCTAGCCACAGCACAGTGGGGATGTTCCTTCTCGGCACAGCCACAGCCCAGCTCCCAAATTCAAAACGTCCAGCCACTGCTCCCACACCAAAGGGGCTAGCACTGAAAGCTCTTGCTGGCCAGCACCTGCCCTAGGCAGCCCTTCCACAGCCCCACAAGCACTGGCGCTCTGAGCTTCCTAGCCACAGCACAGTGGGGACGTTCCTTCTCAGCACAGCCACAGCCCAGCTCCCAAATTCAAAACGTCCAGCCACTGCTCCCACACCAAAGGGGCCAGCAGTGAAAGCTCTTGCTGGCCAGCACCTGCCCTAGGCAGCCCTTCCACAGCCCCACAAGCACTGGTGCTCTGAGCTTCCTAGCCACAGCACAGTGGGGACGTTCCTTCTCGGCACAGCCAGAGCCCAGCTCCCAAATTCAAAACGTCCAGCCACTGCTCCCACACCAAAGGGGCTAGCACTGAAAGCTCTTGCTGGCCAGCACCTGCCCTAGGCAGCCCTTCCACAGCCCCACAAGCACTGGCGCTCTGAGCTTCCTAGCCACAGCACAGTGGGGACGTTCCTTCTCGGCAGAGCCACAGCCCACCTCCGAAATTCAAAACGTCCAGCCACTGCTCCCACACGAAAGGGGCCAGCACTGAAAGCTCTTGCTGGCCAGCACCTGCCCTAGGCAGCCCTTCCACAGCCCCACAAGCACTGGCACTCTGAGCTTCCTAGCCACAGCACAGTGGGGACGTTCCTTCTCGGCACAGCCAGAGCCCAGCTCCCAAATTCAAAACGTCCAGCCACTGCTCCCACACCAAAGGGGCTAGCACTGAAAGCTCTTGCTGGCCAGCACCTGCCCTAGGCAGCCCTTCCACAGCCCCACAAGCACTGGCGCTCTGAGCTTCCTAGCCACAGCACAGTGGGGACGTTCCTTCTCGGCACAGCCACAGCCCAGCTCCCAAATTCAAAACGTCCAGCCACTGCTCCCACACGAAAGGGGCCAGCAGTGAAAGCTCTTGCTGGCCAGCACCTGCCCTAGGCAGCCCTTCCACAGCCCCACAAGCACTGGCGCTCTGAGCTTCCTAGCCACAGCACAGTGGGGACGTTCCTTCTCGGCACAGCCAGAGCCCAGCTCCCAAATTCAAAACGTCCAGCCACTGCTCCCACACCAAAGGGGCTAGCACTGAAAGCTCTTGCTGGCCAGCACCTGCCCTAGGCAGCCCTTCCACAGCCCCACAAGCACTGGCGCTCTGAGCTTCCTAGCCACAGCACAGTGGGGACGTTCCTTCTCGGCAGAGCCACAGCCCAGCTCCCAAATTCAAAACGTCCAGCCACTGCTCCCACACGAAAGGGGCCAGCAGTGAAAGCTCTTGCTGGCCAGCACCTGCCCTAGGCAGCCCTTCCACAGCCCCACAAGCACTGGCGCTCTGAGCTTCCTAGCCACAGCACAGTGGGGACGTTCCTTCTCGGCACAGCCACAGCCCAGCTCCCAAATTCAAAACGTCCAGCCACTGCTCCCACACCAAAGGGGCTAGCACTGAAAGCTCTTGCTGGCCAGCACCTGCCCTAGGCAGCCCTTCCACAGCCCCACAAGCACTGGCGCTCTGAGCTTCCTAGCCACAGCACAGTGGGGACGTTCCTTCTCGGCACAGCCAGAGCCCAGCTCCCAAATTCAAAACGTCCAGCCACTGCTCCCACACCAAAGGGGCTAGCACTGAAAGCTCTTGCTGGCCAGCACCTGCCCTAGGCAGCCCTTCCACAGCCCCACAAGCACTGGCGCTCTGAGCTTCCTAGCCACAGCACAGTGGGGACGTTCCTTCTCGGCACAGCCACAGCCCAGCTCCCAAATCGGAAACGTCCAGCCACTGCTCCCACACCAAAGGGGCTAGCACTGAAAGCTCTTGCTGGCCAGCACCTGCCCTAGGCAGCCCTTCCACAGCCCCACAAGCACTGGCGCTCTGAGCTTCCTAGCCACAGCACAGTGGGGACGTTCCTTCTCGGCACAGCCACAGCCCAGCTCCCAAATTCAAAACGTCCAGCCACTGCTCCCACACCAAAGGGGCCAGCAGTGAAAGCTCTTGCTGGCCAGCACCTGCCCTAGGCAGCCCTTCCACAGCCCCACAAGCACTGGCGCTCTGAGCTTCCTAGCCACAGCACAGTGGGGACGTTCCTTCTCGGCACAGCCACAGCCCAGCTCCCAAATTCAAAACGTCCAGCCACTGCTCCCACACCAAAGGGGCTAGCACTGAAAGCTCTTGCTGGCCAGCACCTGCCCTAGGCAGCCCTTCCACAGCCCCACAAGCACTGGCGCTCTGAGCTTCCTAGCCACAGCACAGTGGGGACGTTCCTTCTCGGCACAGCCACAGCCCACCTCCGAAATTCAAAACGTCCAGCCACTGCTCCCACACGAAAGGGGCCAGCACTGAAAGCTCTTGCTGACCAGCACCTGCCCTAGGCAGCCCTTCCACAGCCCCACAAGCACTGGCACTCTGAGCTTCCTAGCCACAGCACAGTGGGGACGTTCCTTCTCGGCACAGCCACAGCCCAGCTCCCAAATTCAAAACGTCCAGCCACTGCTCCCACACCAAAGGGGCTAGCACTGAAAGCTCTTGCTGGCCAGCACCTGCCCTAGGCAGCCCTTCCACAGCCCCACAAGCACTGGCGCTCTGAGCTTCCTAGCCACAGCACAGTGGGGACGTTCCTTCTCGGCACAGCCAGAGCCCAGCTCCCAAATTCAAAACGTCCAGCCACTGCTCCCACACCAAAGGGGCCAGCAGTGAAAGCTCTTGCTGGCCAGCACCTGCCCTAGGCAGCCCTTCCACAGCCCCACAAGCACTGGCGCTCTGAGCTTCCTAGCCACAGCACAGTGGGGACGTTCCTTCTCGGCACAGCCACAGCCCAGCTCCCAAATTCAAAACGTCCAGCCACTGCTCCCACACCAAAGGGGCTAGCACTGAAAGCTCTTGCTGGCCAGCACCTGCCCTAGGCAGCCCTTCCACAGCCCCACAAGCACTGGCGCTCTGAGCTTCCTAGCCACAGCACAGTGGGGACGTTCCTTCTCGGCACAGCCACAGCCCACCTCCGAAATTCAAAACGTCCAGCCACTGCTCCCACACGAAAGGGGCCAGCACTGAAAGCTCTTGCTGACCAGCACCTGCCCTAGGCAGCCCTTCCACAGCCCCACAAGCACTGGCACTCTGAGCTTCCTAGCCACAGCACAGTGGGGACGTTCCTTCTCGGCACAGCCACAGCCCAGCTCCCAAATTCAAAACGTCCAGCCACTGCTCCCACACCAAAGGGGCCAGCACTGAAAGCTCTTGCTGGCCAGCACCTGCCCTAGGCAGCCCTTCCACAGCCCCACAAGCACTGGCGCTCTGAGCTTCCTAGCCACAGCACAGTGGGGACGTTCCTTCTCGGCACAGCCACAGCCCACCTCCGAAATTCAAAACGTCCAGCCACTGCTCCCACACGAAAGGGGCCAGCACTGAAAGCTCTTGCTGACCAGCACCTGCCCTAGGCAGCCCTTCCACAGCCCCACAAGCACTGGCACTCTGAGCTTCCTAGCCACAGCACAGTGGGGACGTTCCTTCTCGGCACAGCCACAGCCCAGCTCCCAAATTCAAAACGTCCAGCCACTGCTCCCACACCAAAGGGGCCAGCACTGAAAGCTCTTGCTGGCCAGCACCTGCCCTAGGCAGCCCTTCCACAGCCCCACAAGCACTGGCGCTCTGAGCTTCCTAGCCACAGCACAGTGGGGACGTTCCTTCTCGGCACAGCCACAGCCCAGCTCCCAAATTCAAAACGTCCAGCCACTGCTCCCA
Organism: Aptenodytes patagonicus; assembly: GCF_965638725.1. NCBI lineage: Eukaryota > Metazoa > Chordata > Aves > Sphenisciformes > Spheniscidae > Aptenodytes > Aptenodytes patagonicus. The sequence goes on from NW_027472065.1 coordinate 86,219, forward strand.
CACCAAAGGCGCTAGCACTGAAAGCTCTTGCTGGCCATCACCTGCCCTAGGCAGCCCTTCCACAGCCCCACAAGCACTGGCGCTCTGAGCTTCCTAGCCACAGCACAGTGGGGACGTTCCTTCTCAGCACAGCCACAGCCCAGCTCCGAAATTCAAAACGTCCAGCCACTGCTCCCACACGAAAGGGGCCAGCACTGAAAGCTCTTGCTGGCCATCACCTGCCCTAGGCAGCCCTTCCACAGCCCCACAAGCACTGGCGCTCTGAGCTTCCTAGCCACAGCACAGTGGGGACGTTCCTTCTCGGCACAGCCAGAGCCCAGCTCCCAAATTCAAAACGTCCAGCCACTGCTCCCACACCAAAGGGGCTAGCACTGAAAGCTCTTGCTGGCCAGCACCTGCCCTAGGCAGCCCTTCCACAGCCCCACAAGCACTGGCGCTCTGAGCTTCCTAGCCACAGCACAGTGGGGACGTTCCTTCTCGGCAGAGCCACAGCCCACCTCCGAAATTCAAAACGTCCAGCCACTGCTCCCACACGAAAGGGGCCAGCACTGAAACCTCTTGCTGGCCAGCACCTGCCCTAGGCAGCCCTTCCACAGCCCCACAAGCACTGGCGCTCTGAGCTTCCTAGCCACAGCACAGTGGGGACGTTCCTTCTCGGCACAGCCAGAGCCCAGCTCCCAAATTCAAAACGTCCAGCCACTGCTCCCACACCAAAGGGGCTAGCACTGAAAGCTCTTGCTGGCCAGCACCTGCCCTAGGCAGCCCTTCCACAGCCCCACAAGCACTGGCGCTCTGAGCTTCCTAGCCACAGCACAGTGGGGACGTTCCTTCTCGGCACAGCCAGAGCCCAGCTCCCAAATTCAAAACGTCCAGCCACTGCTCCCACACCAAAGGGGCCAGCAGTGAAAGCTCTTGCTGGCCAGCACCTGCCCTAGGCAGCCCTTCCACAGCCCCACAAGCACTGGCGCTCTGAGCTTCCTAGCCACAGCACAGTGGGGACGTTCCTTCTCGGCACAGCCACAGCCCAGCTCCCAAATTCAAAACGTCCAGCCACTGCTCCCACACCAAAGGGGCTAGCACTGAAAGCTCTTGCTGGCCAGCACCTGCCCTAGGCAGCCCTTCCACAGCCCCACAAGCACTGGCGCTCTGAGCTTCCTAGCCACAGCACAGTGGGGACGTTCCTTCTCGGCACAGCCACAGCCCACCTCCGAAATTCAAAACGTCCAGCCACTGCTCCCACACGAAAGGGGCCAGCACTGAAAGCTCTTGCTGACCAGCACCTGCCCTAGGCAGCCCTTCCACAGCCCCACAAGCACTGGCACTCTGAGCTTCCTAGCCACAGCACAGTGGGGACGTTCCTTCTCGGCACAGCCACAGCCCAGCTCCCAAATTCAAAACGTCCAGCCACTGCTCCCACACCAAAGGGGCTAGCACTGAAAGCTCTTGCTGGCCATCACCTGCCCTAGGCAGCCCTTCCACAGCCCCACAAGCACTGGCGCTCTGAGCTTCCTAGCCACAGCACAGTGGGGACGTTCCTTCTCGGCACAGCCAGAGCCCAGCTCCCAAATCGGAAACGTCCAGCCACTGCTCCCACACCAAAGGGGCTAGCACTGAAAGCTCTTGCTGGCCATCACCTGCCCTAGGCAGCCCTTCCACAGCCCCACAAGCACTGGCGCTCTGAGCTTCCTAGCCACAGCACAGTGGGGACGTTCCTTCTCGGCACAGCCACAGCCCAGCTCCCAAATCGGAAACGTCCAGCCACTGCTCCCACACCAAAGGGGCTAGCACTGAAAGCTCTTGCTGGCCAGCACCTGCCCTAGGCAGCCCTTCCACAGCCCCACAAGCACTGGCGCTCTGAGCTTCCTAGCCACAGCACAGTGGGGACGTTCCTTCTCGGCACAGCCACAGCCCAGCTCCGAAATTCAAAACGTCCAGCCACTGCTCCCACACCAAAGGGGCTAGCACTGAAAGCTCTTGCTGGCCAGCACCTGCCCTAGGCAGCCCTTCCACAGCCCCACAAGCACTGGCGCTCTGAGCTTCCTAGCCACAGCACAGTGGGGACGTTCCTTCTCGGCACAGCCACAGCCCAGCTCCCAAATTCAAAACGTCCAGCCACTGCTCCCACACCAAAGGGGCTAGCACTGAAAGCTCTTGCTGGCCAGCACCTGCCCTAGGCAGCCCTTCCACAGCCCCACAAGCACTGGCGCTCTGAGCTTCCTAGCCACAGCACAGTGGGGACGTTCCTTCTCGGCACAGCCAGAGCCCAGCTCCCAAATTCAAAACGTCCAGCCACTGCTCCCACACCAAAGGGGCCAGCACTGAAAGCTCTTGCTGGCCATCACCTGCCCTAGGCAGCCCTTCCACAGCCCCACAAGCACTGGCGCTCTGAGCTTCCTAGCCACAGCACAGTGGGGACGTTCCTTCTCGGCACAGCCACAGCCCAGCTCCCAAATTCAAAACGTCCAGCCACTGCTCCCACACCAAAGGCGCTAGCACTGAAAGCTCTTACTGGCCATCACCTGCCCTAGGCAGCCCTTCCACAGCCCCACAAGCACTGGCGCTCTGAGCTTCCTAGCCACAGCACAGTGGGGACGTTCCTTCTCGGCACAGCCACAGCCCAGCTCCGAAATTCAAAACGTCCAGCCACTGCTCCCACACCAAAGGGGCCAGCACTGAAAGCTCTTGCTGGCCATCACCTGCCCTAGGCAGCCCTTCCACAGCCCCACAAGCACTGGCGCTCTGAGCTTCCTAGCCACAGCACAGTGGGGACGTTCCTTCTCGGCACAGCCAGAGCCCAGCTCCCAAATTCAAAACGTCCAGCCACTGCTCCCACACCAAAGGGGCTAGCACTGAAAGCTCTTGCTGGCCATCACCTGCCCTAGGCAGCCCTTCCACAGCCCCACAAGCACTGGCGCTCTGAGCTTCCTAGCCACAGCACAGTGGGGACGTTCCTTCTCGGCAGAGCCACAGCCCACCTCCGAAATTCAAAACGTCCAGCCACTGCTCCCACACCAAAGGGGCCAGCACTGAAAGCTCTTGCTGGCCAGCACCTGCCCTAGGCAGCCCTTCCACAGCCCCACAAGCACTGGCGCTCTGAGCTTCCTAGCCACAGCACAGTGGGGACGTTCCTTCTCGGCACAGCCACAGCCCAGCTCCCAAATTCAAAACGTCCAGCCCCTGCTCCCACACCAAAGGGGCTAGCACTGAAAGCTCTTGCTGGCCAGCACCTGCCCTAGGCAGCCCTTCCACAGCCCCACAAGCACTGGCGCTCTGAGCTTCCTAGCCACAGCACAGTGGGGACGTTCCTTCTCGGCAGAGCCAGAGCCCAGCTCCCAAATTCAAAACGTCCAGCCACTGCTCCCACACCAAAGGGGCCAGCACTGAAAGCTCTTGCTGGCCAGCACCTGCCCTAGGCAGCCCTTCCACAGTCCCACAAGCACTGGCGCTCTGAGCTTCCTAGCCACAGCACAGTGGGGACGTTCCTTCTCGGCAGAGCCACAGCCCAGCTCCCAAATTCAAAACGTCCAGCCACTGCTCCCACACCAAAGGGGCTAGCACTGAAAGCTCTTGCTGGCCAGCACCTGCCCTAGGCAGCCCTTCCACAGCCCCACAAGCACTGCCGCTCTGAGCTTCCTAGCCACAGCACAGTGGGGACGTTCCTTCTCGGCACAGCCACAGCCCAGCTCCCAAATTCAAAACGTCCAGCCACTGCTCCCACACCAAAGGGGCCAGCAGTGAAAGCTCTTGCTGGCCAGCACCTGCCCTAGGCAGCCCTTCCACAGCCCCACAAGCACTGGCGCTCTGAGCTTCCTAGCCACAGCACAGTGGGGACGTTCCTTCTCGGCACAGCCACAGCCCAGCTCCCAAATTCAAAACGTCCAGCCACTGCTCCCACACCAAAGGGGCTAGCACTGAAAGCTCTTGCTGGCCAGCACCTGCCCTAGGCAGCCCTTCCACAGCCCCACAAGCACTGCCGCTCTGAGCTTCCTAGCCACAGCACAGTGGGGACGTTCCTTCTCGGCACAGCCACAGCCCAGCTCCCAAATTCAAAACGTCCAGCCACTGCTCCCACACCAAAGGGGCCAGCAGTGAAAGCTCTTGCTGGCCAGCACCTGCCCTAGGCAGCCCTTCCACAGCCCCACAAGCACTGGCGCTCTGAGCTTCCTAGCCACAGCACAGTGGGGACGTTCCTTCTCGGCACAGCCAGAGCCCAGCTCCCAAATTCAAAACGTCCAGCCCCTGCTCCCACACCAAAGGGGCTAGCACTGAAAGCTCTTGCTGGCCAGCACCTGCCCTAGGCAGCCCTTCCACAGCCCCACAAGCACTGGCGCTCTGAGCTTCCTAGCCACAGCACAGTGGGGACGTTCCTTCTCGGCAGAGCCACAGCCCACCTCCGAAATTCAAAACGTCCAGCCACTGCTCCCACACGAAAGGGGCCAGCACTGAAAGCTCTTGCTGGCCAGCACCTACCCTAGGCAGCCCTTCCACAGCCCCACAAGCACTGGCGCTCTGAGCTTCCTAGCCACAGCACAGTGGGGACGTTCCTTCTCGGCACAGCCACAGCCCAGCTCCCAAATCGGAAACGTCCAGCCACTGCTCCCACACCAAAGGGGCTAGCACTGAAAGCTCTTGCTGGCCAGCACCTGCCCTAGGCAGCCCTTCCACAGCCCCACAAGCACTGGCGCTCTGAGCTTCCTAGCCACAGCACAGTGGGGACGTTCCTTCTCGGCACAGCCACAGCCCAGCTCCCAAATTCAAAACGTCCAGCCACTGCTCCCACACCAAAGGGGCTAGCACTGAAAGCTCTTGCTGGCCAGCACCTGCCCTAGGCAGCCCTTCCACAGCCCCACAAGCACTGGCGCTCTGAGCTTCCTAGCCACAGCACAGTGGGGACGTTCCTTCTCGGCAGAGCCACAGCCCACCTCCGAAATTCAAAACGTCCAGCCACTGCTCCCACACGAAAGGGGCCAGCAGTGAAAGCTCTTGCTGGCCAGCACCTGCCCTAGGCAGCCCTTCCACAGCCCCACAAGCACTGGCGCTCTGAGCTTCCTAGCCACAGCACAGTGGGGACGTTCCTTCTCGGCACAGCCAGAGCCCAGCTCCCAAATTCAAAACGTCCAGCCACTGCTCCCACACCAAAGGGGCTAGCACTGAAAGCTCTTGCTGGCCAGCACCTGCCCTAGGCAGCCCTTCCACAGCCCCACAAGCACTGGCGCTCTGAGCTTCCTAGCCACAGCACAGTGGGGACGTTCCTTCTCGGCACAGCCACAGCCCAGCTCCCAAATTCAAAACGTCCAGCCACTGCTCCCACACGAAAGGGGCCAGCACTGAAAGCTCTTGCTGGCCAGCACCTGCCCTAGGCAGCCCTTCCACAGCCCCACAAGCACTGGCGCTCTGAGCTTCCTAGCCACAGCACAGTGGGGACGTTCCTTCTCGGCACAGCCACAGCCCAGCTCCCAAATTCAAAACGTCCAGCCACTGCTCCCACACCAAAGGGGCTAGCACTGAAAGCTCTTGCTGGCCAGCACCTGCCCTAGGCAGCCCTTCCACAGCCCCACAAGCACTGGCGCTCTGAGCTTCCTAGCCACAGCACAGTGGGGACGTTCCTTCTCAGCACAGCCAGAGCCCAGCTCCCAAATTCAAAACGTCCAGCCACTGCTCCCACACCAAAGGGGCCAGCACTGAAAGCTCTTGCTGGCCAGCACCTGCCCTAGGCAGCCCTTCCACAGCCCCACAAGCACTGGCGCTCTGAGCTTCCTAGCCACAGCACAGTGGGGACGTTCCTTCTCGGCACAGCCACAGCCCAGCTCCCAAATTCAAAACGTCCAGCCACTGCTCCCACACCAAAGGGGCTAGCACTGAAAGCTCTTGCTGGCCAGCACCTGCCCTAGGCAGCCCTTCCACAGCCCCACAAGCACTGGCGCTCTGAGCTTCCTAGCCACAGCACAGTGGGGACGTTCCTTCTCGGCACAGCCACAGCCCACCTCCGAAATTCAAAACGTCCAGCCACTGCTCCCACACGAAAGGGGCCAGCAGTGAAAGCTCTTGCTGGCCAGCACCTGCCCTAGGCAGCCCTTCCACAGCCCCACAAGCACTGGCGCTCTGAGCTTCCTAGCCACAGCACAGTGGGGACGTTCCTTCTCGGCACAGCCACAGCCCAGCTCCAAAATTCAAAACGTCCAGCCACTGCTCCCACACCAAAGGGGCTAGCACTGAAAGCTCTTGCTGGCCAGCACCTGCCCTAGGCAGCCCTTCCACAGCCCCACAAGCACTGGCGCTCTGAGCTTCCTAGCCACAGCACAGTGGGGACGTTCCTTCTCGGCACAGCCACAGCCCAGCTCCCAAATCGGAAACGTCCAGCCACTGCTCCCACACCAAAGGGGCTAGCACTGAAAGCTCTTGCTGGCCAGCACCTGCCCTAGGCAGCCCTTCCACAGCCCCACAAGCACTGGCGCTCTGAGCTTCCTAGCCACAGCACAGTGGGGACGTTCCTTCTCGGCAGAGCCACAGCCCACCTCCGAAATTCAAAACGTCCAGCCACTGCTCCCACACCAAAGGGGCTAGCACTGAAAGCTCTTGCTGGCCAGCACCTGCCCTAGGCAGCCCTTCCACAGCCCCACAAGCACTGGCGCTCTGAGCTTCCTAGCCACAGCACAGTGGGGACGTTCCTTCTCGGCACAGCCACAGCCCAGCTCCCAAATTCAAAACGTCCAGCCACTGCTCCCACACCAAAGGGGCTAGCACTGAAAGCTCTTGCTGGCCATCACCTGCCCTAGGCAGCCCTTCCACAGCCCCACAAGCACTGGCGCTCTGAGCTTCCTAGCCACAGCACAGTGGGGACGTTCCTTCTCGGCACAGCCACAGCCCAGCTCCGAAATTCAAAACGTCCAGCCACTGCTCCCACACCAAAGGGGCTAGCACTGAAAGCTCTTGCTGGCCAGCACCTGCCCTAGGCAGCCCTTCCACAGCCCCACAAGCACTGGCGCTCTGAGCTTCCTAGCCACAGCACAGTGGGGACGTTCCTTCTCGGCAGAGCCACAGCCCACCTCCGAAATTCAAAACGTCCAGCCACTGCTCCCACACGAAAGGGGCCAGCAGTGAAAGCTCTTGCTGGCCAGCACCTGCCCTAGGCAGCCCTTCCACAGCCCCACAAGCACTGGCGCTCTGAGCTTCCTAGCCACAGCACAGTGGGGACGTTCCTTCTCGGCACAGCCAGAGCCCAGCTCCCAAATTCAAAACGTCCAGCCACTGCTCCCACACCAAAGGGGCTAGCACTGAAAGCTCTTGCTGGCCAGCACCTGCCCTAGGCAGCCCTTCCACAGCCCCACAAGCACTGGCGCTCTGAGCTTCCTAGCCACAGCACAGTGGGGACGTTCCTTCTCGGCACAGCCACAGCCCAGCTCCGAAATTCAAAACGTCCAGCCACTGCTCCCACACCAAAGGGGCTAGCACTGAAAGCTCTTGCTGGCCAGCACCTGCCCTAGGCAGCCCTTCCACAGCCCCACAAGCACTGGCGCTCTGAGCTTCCTAGCCACAGCACAGTGGGGACGTTCCTTCTCGGCACAGCCACAGCCCAGCTCCCAAATTCAAAACGTCCAGCCACTGCTCCCACACCAAAGGGGCTAGCACTGAAAGCTCTTGCTGGCCAGCACCTGCCCTAGGCAGCCCTTCCACAGCCCCACAAGCACTGGCGCTCTGAGCTTCCTAGCCACAGCACAGTGGGGACGTTCCTTCTCGGCAGAGCCACAGCCCACCTCCGAAATTCAAAACGTCCAGCCACTGCTCCCACACGAAAGGGGCCAGCAGTGAAAGCTCTTGCTGGCCAGCACCTGCCCTAGGCAGCCCTTCCACAGCCCCACAAGCACTGGCGCTCTGAGCTTCCTAGCCACAGCACAGTGGGGACGTTCCTTCTCGGCACAGCCAGAGCCCAGCTCCCAAATTCAAAACGTCCAGCCACTGCTCCCACACCAAAGGGGCTAGCACTGAAAGCTCTTGCTGGCCATCACCTGCCCTAGGCAGCCCTTCCACAGCCCCACAAGCACTGGCGCTCTGAGCTTCCTAGCCACAGCACAGTGGGGACGTTCCTTCTCGGCACAGCCAGAGCCCAGCTCCCAAATTCAAAACGTCCAGCCACTGCTCCCACACCAAAGGGGCTAGCACTGAAAGCTCTTGCTGGCCAGCACCTGCCCTAGGCAGCCCTTCCACAGCCCCACAAGCACTGGCGCTCTGAGCTTCCTAGCCACAGCACAGTGGGGACGTTCCTTCTCGGCACAGCCACAGCCCAGCTCCCAAATTCAAAACGTCCAGCCACTGCTCCCACACCAAAGGGGCTAGCACTGAAAGCTCTTGCTGGCCAGCACCTGCCCTAGGCAGCCCTTCCACAGCCCCACAAGCACTGGCGCTCTGAGCTTCCTAGCCACAGCACAGTGGGGACGTTCCTTCTCGGCACAGCCAGAGCCCAGCTCCCAAATCGGAAACGTCCAGCCACTGCTCCCACACCAAAGGGGCTAGCACTGAAAGCTCTTGCTGGCCATCACCTGCCCTAGGCAGCCCTTCCACAGCCCCACAAGCACTGGCGCTCTGAGCTTCCTAGCCACAGCACAGTGGGGACGTTCCTTCTCAGCACAGCCACAGCCCAGCTCCGAAATTCAAAACGTCCAGCCACTGCTCCCACACGAAAGGGGCCAGCACTGAAAGCTCTTGCTGGCCATCACCTGCAATAGGCAGCCCTTCCACAGCCCCACAAGCACTGGCGCTCTGAGCTTCCTAGCCACAGCACAGTGGAGACGTTCCTTCTCGGCACAGCCAGAGCCCAGCTCCCAAATTCAAAACGTCCAGCCACTGCTCCCACACCAAAGGGGCTAGCACTGAAAGCTCTTGCTGGCCAGCACCTGCCCTAGGCAGCCCTTCCACAGCCCCACAAGCACTGGCGCGCTGAACTTGCTCGCCACAGCACAGTGGGGACGTTCTTTCTCGGCACAGCCAGAGCCCAGCTCCCAAATCGGAAACGTCCAGCCACTGCTCCCACACCAAAGGGGCTAGCACTGAAAGCTCTTGCTGGCCAGCACCTGCCCTAGGCAGCCCTTCCACAGCCCCACAAGCACTGGCGCTCTGAGCTTCCTAGCCACAGCACAGTGGGGACGTTCCTTCTCGGCACAGCCAGAGCCCAGCTCCGAAATTCAAAACGTCCAGCCCCTGCTCCCACACCAAAGGGGCCAGCACTGAAAGCTCTTGCTGGCCAGCACCTGCCCTAGGCAGCCCTTCCACAGCCCCACAAGCACTGGCGCTCTGAGCTTCCTAGCCACAGCACAGTGGGGACGTTCCTTCTCGGCACAGCCAGAGCCCAGCTCCCAAATTCAAAACGTCCAGCCACTGCTCCCACACCAAAGGGGCTAGCACTGAAAGCTCTTGCTGGCCAGCACCTGCCCTAGGCAGCCCTTCCACAGCCCCACAAGCACTGGCGCTCTGAGCTTCCTAGCCACAGCACAGTGGGGACGTTCCTTCTCGGCAGAGCCACAGCCCAGCTCCCAAATTCAAAACGTCCAGCCACTGCTCCCACACCAAAGGGGCTAGCACTGAAAGCTCTTGCTGGCCAGCACCTGCCCTAGGCAGCCCTTCCACAGCCCCACAAGCACTGCCGCTCTGAGCTTCCTAGCCACAGCACAGTGGGGACGTTCCTTCTCGGCACAGCCACAGCCCAGCTCCCAAATCGGAAACGTCCAGCCACTGCTCCCACACCAAAGGGGCTAGCACTGAAAGCTCTTGCTGGCCATCACCTGCCCTAGGCAGCCCTTCCACAGCCCCACAAGCACTGGCGCTCTGAGCTTCCTAGCCACAGCACAGTGGGGACGTTCCTTCTCGGCAGAGCCACAGCCCACCTCCGAAATTCAAAACGTCCAGCCACTGCTCCCACACCAAAGGGGCCAGCACTGAAAGCTCTTGCTGGCCAGCACCTGCCCTAGGCAGCCCTTCCACAGCCCCACAAGCACTGGCGCTCTGAGCTTCCTAGCCACAGCACAGTGGGGACGTTCCTTCTCGGCACAGCCACAGCCCAGCTCCCAAATTCAAAACGTCCAGCCACTGCTCCCACACCAAAGGGGCTAGCACTGAAAGCTCTTGCTGGCCATCACCTGCCCTAGGCAGCCCTTCCACAGCCCCACAAGCACTGGCGCTCTGAGCTTCCTAGCCACAGCACAGTGGGGACGTTCCTTCTCGGCACAGCCACAGCCCACCTCCGAAATTCAAAACGTCCAGCCACTGCTCCCACACCAAAGGGGCTAGCACTGAAAGCTCTTGCTGGCCAGCACCTGCCCTAGGCAGCCCTTCCACAGCCCCACAAGCACTGGCGCTCTGAGCTTCCTAGCCACAGCACAGTGGGGACGTTCCTTCTCGGCACAGCCACAGCCCAGCTCCGAAATTCAAAACGTCCAGCCACTGCTCCCACACGAAAGGGGCCAGCAGTGAAAGCTCTTGCTGGCCAGCACCTGCCCTAGGCAGCCCTTCCACAGCCCCACAAGCACTGGCGCTCTGAGCTTCCTAGCCACAGCACAGTGGGGACGTTCCTTCTCGGCACAGCCACAGCCCACCTCCGAAATTCAAAACGTCCAGCCACTGCTCCCACACCAAAGGGGCTAGCACTGAAAGCTCTTGCTGGCCAGCACCTGCCCTAGGCAGCCCTTCCACAGCCCCACAAGCACTGGCGCTCTGAGCTTCCTAGCCACAGCACAGTGGGGACGTTCCTTCTCGGCAGAGCCACAGCCCACCTCCGAAATTCAAAACGTCCAGCCACTGCTCCCACACGAAAGGGGCCAGCAGTGAAAGCTCTTGCTGGCCAGCACCTGCCCTAGGCAGCCCTTCCACAGCCCCACAAGCACTGGCGCTCTGAGCTTCCTAGCCACAGCACAGTGGGGACGTTCCTTCTCGGCACAGCCAGAGCCCAGCTCCCAAATTCAAAACGTCCAGCCACTGCTCCCACACCAAAGGGGCTAGCACTGAAAGCTCTTGCTGGCCAGCACCTGCCCTAGGCAGCCCTTCCACAGCCCCACAAGCACTGGCGCTCTGAGCTTCCTAGCCACAGCACAGTGGGGACGTTCCTTCTCGGCAGAGCCACAGCCCACCTCCGAAATTCAAAACGTCCAGCCACTGCTCCCACACCAAAGGGGCCAGCACTGAAAGCTCTTGCTGGCCAGCACCTGCCCTAGGCAGCCCTTCCACAGCCCCACAAGCACTGGCGCTCTGAGCTTCCTAGCCACAGCACAGTGGGGACGTTCCTTCTCGGCACAGCCACAGCCCAGCTCCCAAATTCAAAACGTCCAGCCACTGCTCCCACACCAAAGGGGCTAGCACTGAAAGCTCTTGCTGGCCATCACCTGCCCTAGGCAGCCCTTCCACAGCCCCACAAGCACTGGCGCTCTGAGCTTCCTAGCCACAGCACAGTGGGGACGTTCCTTCTCGGCAGAGCCACAGCCCAGCTCCCAAATTCAAAACGTCCAGCCACTGCTCCCACACGAAAGGGGCCAGCACTGAAAGCTCTTGCTGGCCAGCACCTGCCCTAGGCAGCCCTTCCACAGCCCCACAAGCACTGGCGCTCTGAGCTTCCTAGCCACAGCACAGTGGGGACGTTCCTTCTCGGCACAGCCACAGCCCAGCTCCCAAATTCAAAACGTCCAGCCACTGCTCCCACACCAAAGGGGCTAGCACTGAAAGCTCTTGCTGGCCAGCACCTGCCCTAGGCAGCCCTTCCACAGCCCCACAAGCACTGGCGCTCTGAGCTTCCTAGCCACAGCACAGTGGGGACGTTCCTTCTCGGCACAGCCACAGCCCAGCTCCCAAATTCAAAACGTCCAGCCACTGCTCCCACACCAAAGGGGCTAGCACTGAAAGCTCTTGCTGGCCAGCACCTGCCCTAGGCAGCCCTTCCACAGCCCCACAAGCACTGGCGGTCTGAGCTTCCTAGCCACAGCACAGTGGGGACGTTCCTTCTCGGCACAGCCACAGCCCAGCTCCCAAATCGGAAACGTCCAGCCACTGCTCCCACACCAAAGGGGCTAGCACTGAAAGCTCTTGCTGGCCAGCACCTGCCCTAGGCAGCCCTTCCACAGCCCCACAAGCACTGGCGCTCTGAGCTTCCTAGCCACAGCACAGTGGGGACGTTCCTTCTCGGCACAGCCACAGCCCAGCTCCCAAATTCAAAACGTCCAGCCCCTGCTCCCACACCAAAGGGGCTAGCACTGAAAGCTCTTGCTGGCCAGCACCTGCCCTAGGCAGCCCTTCCACAGCCCCACAAGCACTGGCGCTCTGAGCTTCCTAGCCACAGCACAGTGGGGACGTTCCTTCTCGGCACAGCCACAGCCCAGCTCCCAAATTCAAAACGTCCAGCCACTGCTCCCACACCAAAGGCGCTAGCACTGAAAGCTCTTGCTGGCCATCACCTGCCCTAGGCAGCCCTTCCACAGCCCCACAAGCACTGGCGCTCTGAGCTTCCTAGCCACAGCACAGTGGGGACGTTCCTTCTCAGCACAGCCACAGCCCAGCTCCGAAATTCAAAACGTCCAGCCACTGCTCCCACACGAAAGGGGCCAGCACTGAAAGCTCTTGCTGGCCATCACCTGCCCTAGGCAGCCCTTCCACAGCCCCACAAGCACTGGCGCTCTGAGCTTCCTAGCCACAGCACAGTGGGGACGTTCCTTCTCGGCACAGCCAGAGCCCAGCTCCCAAATTCAAAACGTCCAGCCACTGCTCCCACACCAAAGGGGCTAGCACTGAAAGCTCTTGCTGGCCAGCACCTGCCCTAGGCAGCCCTTCCACAGCCCCACAAGCACTGGCGCTCTGAGCTTCCTAGCCACAGCACAGTGGGGACGTTCCTTCTCGGCACAGCCAGAGCCCAGCTCCCAAATTCAAAACGTCCAGCCACTGCTCCCACACCAAAGGGGCTAGCACTGAAAGCTCTTGCTGGCCAGCACCTGCCCTAGGCAGCCCTTCCACAGCCCCACAAGCACTGGCGCTCTGAGCTTCCTAGCCACAGCACAGTGGGGACGTTCCTTCTCGGCACAGCCACAGCCCAGCTCCCAAATTCAAAACGTCCAGCCACTGCTCCCACACCAAAGGGGCTAGCACTGAAAGCTCTTGCTGGCCAGCACCTGCCCTAGGCAGCCCTTCCACAGCCCCACAAGCACTGGCGCTCTGAACTTCCTCGCCACAGCACAGTGGGGACGTTCCTTCTCGGCACAGCCAGAGCCCAGCTCCCAAATCGGAAACGTCCAGCCACTGCTCCCACACCAAAGGGGCTAGCACTGAAAGCTCTTGCTGGCCAGCACCTGCCCTAGGCAGCCCTTCCACAGCCCCACAAGCACTGGCGCTCTGAGCTTCCTAGCCACAGCACAGTGGGGACGTTCCTTCTCGGCAGAGCCACAGCCCAGCTCCCAAATTCAAAACGTCCAGCCCCTGCTCCCACACCAAAGGGGCCAGCACTGAAAGCTCTTGCTGGCCAGCACCTGCCCTAGGCAGCCCTTCCACAGCCCCACAAGCACTGGCGCTCTGAGCTTCCTAGCCACAGCACAGTGGGGACGTTCCTTCTCGGCACAGCCACAGCCCAGCTCCCAAATTCAAAACGTCCAGCCACTGCTCCCACACCAAAGGGGCTAGCACTGAAAGCTCTTGCTGGCCAGCACCTGCCCTAGGCAGCCCTTCCACAGCCCCACAAGCACTGGCGCTCTGAGCTTCCTAGCCACAGCACAGTGGGGACGTTCCTTCTCGGCAGAGCCACAGCCCAGCTCCGAAATTCAAAACGTCCAGCCACTGCTCCCACACCAAAGGGGCCAGCACTGAAAGCTCTTGCTGGCCAGCACCTGCCCTAGGCAGCCCTTCCACAGCCCCACAAGCACTGGCGCTCTGAGCTTCCTAGCCACAGCACAGTGGGGACGTTCCTTCTCGGCACAGCCAGAGCCCAGCTCCCAAATTCAAAACGTCCAGCCACTGCTCCCACACCAAAGGGGCTAGCACTGAAAGCTCTTGCTGGCCAGCACCTGCCCTAGGCAGCCCTTCCACAGCCCCACAAGCACTGGCGCTCTGAGCTTCCTAGCCACAGCACAGTGGGGACGTTCCTTCTCGGCAGAGCCACAGCCCACCTCCGAAATTCAAAACGTCCAGCCACTGCTCCCACACCAAAGGGGCTAGCACTGAAAGATCTTGCTGGCCAGCACCTGCCCTAGGCAGCCCTTCCACAGCCCCACAAGCACTGGCGCTCTGAGCTTCCTAGCCACAGCACAGTGGGGACGTTCCTTCTCGGCACAGCCAGAGCCCAGCTCCCAAATTCAAAACGTCCAGCCACTGCTCCCACACCAAAGGGGCTAGCACTGAAAGCTCTTGCTGGCCATCACCTGCCCTAGGCAGCCCTTCCACAGCCCCACAAGCACTGGCGCTCTGAGCTTCCTAGCCACAGCACAGTGGGGACGTTCCTTCTCGGCAGAGCCACAGCCCACCTCCGAAATTCAAAACGTCCAGCCACTGCTCCCACACCAAAGGGGCCAGCACTGAAAGCTCTTGCTGGCCAGCACCTGCCCTAGGCAGCCCTTCCACAGCCCCACAAGCACTGGCGCTCTGAGCTTCCTAGCCACAGCACAGTGGGGACGTTCCTTCTCGGCACAGCCACAGCCCAGCTCCCAAATTCAAAACGTCCAGCCACTGCTCCCACACCAAAGGGGCTAGCACTGAAAGCTCTTGCTGGCCATCACCTGCCCTAGGCAGCCCTTCCACAGCCCCACAAGCACTGGCGCTCTGAGCTTCCTAGCCACAGCACAGTGGGGACGTTCCTTCTCGGCAGAGCCACAGCCCACCTCCGAAATTCAAAACGTCCAGCCACTGCTCCCACACCAAAGGGGCCAGCACTGAAAGCTCTTGCTGGCCAGCACCTGCCCTAGGCAGCCCTTCCACAGCCCCACAAGCACTGGCGCTCTGAGCTTCCTAGCCACAGCACAGTGGGGACGTTCCTTCTCGGCAGAGCCACAGCCCACCTCCGAAATTCAAAACGTCCAGCCACTGCTCCCACACCAAAGGGGCTAGCACTGAAAGCTCTTGCTGGCCAGCACCTGCCCTAGGCAGCCCTTCCACAGCCCCACAAGCACTGGCGCTCTGAGCTTCCTAGCCACAGCACAGTGGGGACGTTCCTTCTCGGCAGAGCCACAGCCCACCTCCGAAATTCAAAACGTCCAGCCACTGCTCCCACACGAAAGGGGCCAGCAGTGAAAGCTCTTGCTGGCCAGCACCTGCCCTAGGCAGCCCTTCCACAGCCCCACAAGCACTGGCGCTCTGAGCTTCCTAGCCACAGCACAGTGGGGACGTTCCTTCTTGGCACAGCCAGAGCCCAGCTCCCAAATTCAAAACGTCCAGCCACTGCTCCCACACCAAAGGGGCTAGCACTGAAAGCTCTTGCTGGCCAGCACCTGCCCTAGGCAGCCCTTCCACAGCCCCACAAGCACTGGCGCTCTGAGCTTCCTAGCCACAGCACAGTGGGGACGTTCCTTCTCGGCAGAGCCACAGCCCACCTCCGAAATTCAAAACGTCCAGCCACTGCTCCCACACCAAAGGGGCCAGCACTGAAAGCTCTTGCTGGCCAGCACCTGCCCTAGGCAGCCCTTCCACAGCCCCACAAGCACTGGCGCTCTGAGCTTCCTAGCCACAGCACAGTGGGGACGTTCCTTCTCGGCACAGCCACAGCCCAGCTCCCAAATTCAAAACGTCCAGCCACTGCTCCCACACCAAAGGGGCTAGCACTGAAAGCTCTTGCTGGCCATCACCTGCCCTAGGCAGCCCTTCCACAGCCCCACAAGCACTGGCGCTCTGAGCTTCCTAGCCACAGCACAGTGGGGACGTTCCTTCTCGGCACAGCCAGAGCCCAGCTCCCAAATCGGAAACGTCCAGCCACTGCTCCCACACCAAAGGGGCTAGCACTGAAAGCTCTTGCTGGCCATCACCTGCCCTAGGCAGCCCTTCCACAGCCCCACAAGCACTGGCGCTCTGAGCTTCCTAGCCACAGCACAGTGGGGACGTTCCTTCTCGGCACAGCCACAGCCCAGCTCCCAAATCGGAAACGTCCAGCCACTGCTCCCACACCAAAGGGGCTAGCACTGAAAGCTCTTGCTGGCCAGCACCTGCCCTAGGCAGCCCTTCCACAGCCCCACAAGCACTGGCGCTCTGAGCTTCCTAGCCACAGCACAGTGGGGACGTTCCTTCTCGGCACAGCCACAGCCCAGCTCCCAAATTCAAAACGTCCAGCCACTGCTCCCACACCAAAGGGGCTAGCACTGAAAGCTCTTGCTGGCCAGCACCTGCCCTAGGCAGCCCTTCCACAGCCCCACAAGCACTGGCGCTCTGAGCTTCCTAGCCACAGCACAGTGGGGACGTTCCTTCTCGGCACAGCCAGAGCCCAGCTCCCAAATTCAAAACGTCCAGCCACTGCTCCCACACCAAAGGCGCTAGCACTGAAAGCTCTTGCTGGCCATCACCTGCCCTAGGCAGCCCTTCCACAGCCCCACAAGCACTGGCGCTCTGAGCTTCCTAGCCACAGCACAGTGGGGACGTTCCTTCTCAGCACAGCCACAGCCCAGCTCCGAAATTCAAAACGTCCAGCCACTGCTCCCACACCAAAGGGGCCAGCACTGAAAGCTCTTGCTGGCCATCACCTGCCCTAGGCAGCCCTTCCACAGCCCCACAAGCACTGGCGCTCTGAGCTTCCTAGCCACAGCACAGTGGGGACGTTCCTTCTCGGCACAGCCAGAGCCCAGCTCCCAAATTCAAAACGTCCAGCCACTGCTCCCACACCAAAGGGGCTAGCACTGAAAGCTCTTGCTGGCCAGCACCTGCCCTAGGCAGCCCTTCCACAGCCCCACAAGCACTGGCGCTCTGAGCTTCCTAGCCACAGCACAGTGGGGACGTTCCTTCTCGGCACAGCCAGAGCCCAGCTCCCAAATTCAAAACGTCCAGCCACTGCTCCCACACCAAAGGGGCTAGCACTGAAAGCTCTTGCTGGCCAGCACCTGCCCTAGGCAGCCCTTCCACAGCCCCACAAGCACTGGCGCTCTGAGCTTCCTAGCCACAGCACAGTGGGGACGTTCCTTCTCGGCAGAGCCACAGCCCACCTCCGAAATTCAAAACGTCCAGCCACTGCTCCCACACGAAAGGGGCCAGCACTGAAAGCTCTTGCTGGCCAGCACCTGCCCTAGGCAGCCCTTCCACAGCCCCACAAGCACTGGCGCTCTGAGCTTCCTAGCCACAGCACAGTGGGGACGTTCCTTCTCGGCACAGCCAGAGCCCAGCTCCCAAATTCAAAACGTCCAGCCCCTGCTCCCACACCAAAGGGGCTAGCACTGAAAGCTCTTGCTGGCCAGCACCTGCCCTAGGCAGCCCTTCCACAGCCCCACAAGCACTGGCGCTCTGAGCTTCCTAGCCACAGCACAGTGGGGACGTTCCTTCTCGGCACAGCCAGAGCCCAGCTCCCAAATTCAAAACGTCCAGCCACTGCTCCCACACCAAAGGGGCTAGCACTGAAAGCTCTTGCTGGCCATCACCTGCCCTAGGCAGCCCTTCCACAGCCCCACAAGCACTGGCGCTCTGAACTTCCTCGCCACAGCACAGTGGGGACGTTCTTTCTCGGCACAGCCAGAGCCCAGCTCCCAAATTAAAAACGTCCAGCCCCTGCTCCCACACCAAAGGGGCCAGCACTGAAAGCTCTTGCTGGCCAGCACCTGCCCTAGGCAGCCCTTCCACAGCCCCACAAGCACTGGCGCTCTGAGCTTCCTAGCCACAGCACAGTGGGGACGTTCCTTCTCGGCACAGCCAGAGCCCAGCTCCCAAATTCAAAACGTCCAGCCACTGCTCCCACACCAAAGGGGCTAGCACTGAAAGCTCTTGCTGGCCAGCACCTGCCCTAGGCAGCCCTTCCACAGCCCCACAAGCACTGGCGCTCTGAGCTTCCTAGCCACAGCACAGTGGGGACGTTCCTTCTCGGCAGAGCCACAGCCCACCTCCGAAATTCAAAACGTCCAGCCACTGCTCCCACACGAAAGGGGCTAGCACTGAAAGCTCTTGCTGGCCAGCACCTGCCCTAGGCAGCCCTTCCACAGCCCCACAAGCACTGGCGCTCTGAGCTTCCTAGCCACAGCACAGTGGGGACGTTCCTTCTCGGCAGAGCCACAGCCCACCTCCGAAATTCAAAACGTCCAGCCACTGCTCCCACACGAAAGGGGCTAGCACTGAAAGCTCTTGCTGGCCAGCACCTGCCCTAGGCAGCCCTTCCACAGCCCCACAAGCACTGGCGCTCTGAGCTTCCTAGCCACAGCACAGTGGGGACGTTCCTTCTCGGCACAGCCAGAGCCCAGCTCCCAAATTCAAAACGTCCAGCCACTGCTCCCACACCAAAGGGGCTAGCACTGAAAGCTCTTGCTGGCCATCACCTGCCCTAGGCAGCCCTTCCACAGCCCCACAAGCACTGGCGCTCTGAGCTTCCTCGCCACAGCACAGTGGGGACGTTCCTTCTCAGCACAGCCACAGCCCAGCTCCGAAATGCAAAACGTCCAGCCACTGCTCCCACACGAAAGGGGCCAGCACTGAAAGCTCTTGCTGGCCATCACCTGCCCTAGGCAGCCCTTCCACAGCCCCACAAGCACTGGCGCTCTGAGCTTCCTAGCCACAGCACTCTGCGGACGTTCCTTCTCGGCACAGCCAGAGCCCAGCTCCCAAATTCAAAACGTCCAGCCACTGCTCCCACACCAAAGGGGCTAGCACTGAAAGCTCTTGCTGGCCAGCACCTGCCCTAGGCAGCCCTTCCACAGCCCCACAAGCACTGGCGCTCTGAGCTTCCTAGCCACAGCACAGTGGGGACGTTCCTTCTCGGCACAGCCACAGCCCAGCTCCCAAATTCAAAACGTCCAGCCACTGCTCCCACACCAAAGGGGCTAGCACTGAAAGCTCTTGCTGGCCAGCACCTGCCCTAGGCAGCCCTTCCACAGCCCCACAAGCACTGGCGCTCTGAACTTCCTCGCCACAGCACAGTGGGGACGTTCCTTCTCGGCACAGCCAGAGCCCAGCTCCCAAATCGGAAACGTCCAGCCACTGCTCCCACACCAAAGGGGCTAGCACTGAAAGCTCTTGCTGGCCAGCACCTGCCCTAGGCAGCCCTTCCACAGCCCCACAAGCACTGGCGCTCTGAGCTTCCTAGCCACAGCACAGTGGGGACGTTCCTTCTCGGCAGAGCCACAGCCCAGCTCCCAAATTCAAAACGTCCAGCCACTGCTCCCACACCAAAGGGGCCAGCACTGAAAGCTCTTGCTGGCCAGCACCTGCCCTAGGCAGCCCTTCCACAGCCCCACAAGCACTGGCGCTCTGAGCTTCCTAGCCACAGCACAGTGGGGACGTTCCTTCTCGGCACAGCCACAGCCCAGCTCCCAAATTCAAAACGTCCAGCCACTGCTCCCACACCAAAGGGGCTAGCACTGAAAGCTCTTGCTGGCCAGCACCTGCCCTAGGCAGCCCTTCCACAGCCCCACAAGCACTGGCGCTCTGAGCTTCCTAGCCACAGCACAGTGGGGACGTTCCTTCTCGGCAGAGCCACAGCCCAGCTCCGAAATTCAAAACGTCCAGCCACTGCTCCCACACCAAAGGGGCCAGCACTGAAAGCTCTTGCTGGCCAGCACCTGCCCTAGGCAGCCCTTCCACAGCCCCACAAGCACTGGCGCTCTGAGCTTCCTAGCCACAGCACAGTGGGGACGTTCCTTCTCGGCACAGCCAGAGCCCAGCTCCCAAATTCAAAACGTCCAGCCACTGCTCCCACACCAAAGGGGCTAGCACTGAAAGCTCTTGCTGGCCAGCACCTGCCCTAGGCAGCCCTTCCACAGCCCCACAAGCACTGGCGCTCTGAGCTTCCTAGCCACAGCACAGTGGGGACGTTCCTTCTCGGCAGAGCCACAGCCCACCTCCGAAATTCAAAACGTCCAGCCACTGCTCCCACACCAAAGGGGCTAGCACTGAAAGATCTTGCTGGCCAGCACCTGCCCTAGGCAGCCCTTCCACAGCCCCACAAGCACTGGCGCTCTGAGCTTCCTAGCCACAGCACAGTGGGGACGTTCCTTCTCGGCACAGCCAGAGCCCAGCTCCCAAATTCAAAACGTCCAGCCACTGCTCCCACACCAAAGGGGCTAGCACTGAAAGCTCTTGCTGGCCATCACCTGCCCTAGGCAGCCCTTCCACAGCCCCACAAGCACTGGCGCTCTGAGCTTCCTAGCCACAGCACAGTGGGGACGTTCCTTCTCGGCAGAGCCACAGCCCACCTCCGAAATTCAAAACGTCCAGCCACTGCTCCCACACCAAAGGGGCCAGCACTGAAAGCTCTTGCTGGCCAGCACCTGCCCTAGGCAGCCCTTCCACAGCCCCACAAGCACTGGCGCTCTGAGCTTCCTAGCCACAGCACAGTGGGGACGTTCCTTCTCGGCACAGCCACAGCCCAGCTCCCAAATTCAAAACGTCCAGCCACTGCTCCCACACCAAAGGGGCTAGCACTGAAAGCTCTTGCTGGCCATCACCTGCCCTAGGCAGCCCTTCCACAGCCCCACAAGCACTGGCGCTCTGAGCTTCCTAGCCACAGCACAGTGGGGACGTTCCTTCTCGGCAGAGCCACAGCCCACCTCCGAAATTCAAAACGTCCAGCCACTGCTCCCACACCAAAGGGGCCAGCACTGAAAGCTCTTGCTGGCCAGCACCTGCCCTAGGCAGCCCTTCCACAGCCCCACAAGCACTGGCGCTCTGAGCTTCCTAGCCACAGCACAGTGGGGACGTTCCTTCTTGGCACAGCCAGAGCCCAGCTCCCAAATTCAAAACGTCCAGCCACTGCTCCCACACCAAAGGGGCTAGCACTGAAAGCTCTTGCTGGCCAGCACCTGCCCTAGGCAGCCCTTCCACAGCCCCACAAGCACTGGCGCTCTGAGCTTCCTAGCCACAGCACAGTGGGGACGTTCCTTCTCGGCAGAGCCACAGCCCACCTCCGAAATTCAAAACGTCCAGCCACTGCTCCCACACCAAAGGGGCCAGCACTGAAAGCTCTTGCTGGCCAGCACCTGCCCTAGGCAGCCCTTCCACAGCCCCACAAGCACTGGCGCTCTGAGCTTCCTAGCCACAGCACAGTGGGGACGTTCCTTCTCGGCACAGCCACAGCCCAGCTCCCAAATTCAAAACGTCCAGCCACTGCTCCCACACCAAAGGGGCTAGCACTGAAAGCTCTTGCTGGCCATCACCTGCCCTAGGCAGCCCTTCCACAGCCCCACAAGCACTGGCGCTCTGAGCTTCCTAGCCACAGCACAGTGGGGACGTTCCTTCTCGGCACAGCCAGAGCCCAGCTCCCAAATCGGAAACGTCCAGCCACTGCTCCCACACCAAAGGGGCTAGCACTGAAAGCTCTTGCTGGCCATCACCTGCCCTAGGCAGCCCTTCCACAGCCCCACAAGCACTGGCGCTCTGAGCTTCCTAGCCACAGCACAGTGGGGACGTTCCTTCTCGGCACAGCCACAGCCCAGCTCCCAAATCGGAAACGTCCAGCCACTGCTCCCACACCAAAGGGGCTAGCACTGAAAGCTCTTGCTGGCCAGCACCTGCCCTAGGCAGCCCTTCCACAGCCCCACAAGCACTGGCGCTCTGAGCTTCCTAGCCACAGCACAGTGGGGACGTTCCTTCTCGGCACAGCCACAGCCCAGCTCCCAAATTCAAAACGTCCAGCCACTGCTCCCACACCAAAGGGGCTAGCACTGAAAGCTCTTGCTGGCCAGCACCTGCCCTAGGCAGCCCTTCCACAGCCCCACAAGCACTGGCGCTCTGAGCTTCCTAGCCACAGCACAGTGGGGACGTTCCTTCTCGGCACAGCCAGAGCCCAGCTCCCAAATTCAAAACGTCCAGCCACTGCTCCCACACCAAAGGCGCTAGCACTGAAAGCTCTTGCTGGCCATCACCTGCCCTAGGCAGCCCTTCCACAGCCCCACAAGCACTGGCGCTCTGAGCTTCCTAGCCACAGCACAGTGGGGACGTTCCTTCTCAGCACAGCCACAGCCCAGCTCCGAAATTCAAAACGTCCAGCCACTGCTCCCACACGAAAGGGGCCAGCACTGAAAGCTCTTGCTGGCCATCACCTGCCCTAGGCAGCCCTTCCACAGCCCCACAAGCACTGGCGCTCTGAGCTTCCTAGCCACAGCACAGTGGGGACGTTCCTTCTCGGCACAGCCAGAGCCCAGCTCCCAAATTCAAAACGTCCAGCCACTGCTCCCACACCAAAGGGGCTAGCACTGAAAGCTCTTGCTGGCCAGCACCTGCCCTAGGCAGCCCTTCCACAGCCCCACAAGCACTGGCGCTCTGAGCTTCCTAGCCACAGCACAGTGGGGACGTTCCTTCTCGGCACAGCCAGAGCCCAGCTCCCAAATTCAAAACGTCCAGCCACTGCTCCCACACCAAAGGGGCTAGCACTGAAAGCTCTTGCTGGCCAGCACCTGCCCTAGGCAGCCCTTCCACAGCCCCACAAGCACTGGCGCTCTGAGCTTCCTAGCCACAGCACAGTGGGGACGTTCCTTCTCGGCAGAGCCACAGCCCACCTCCGAAATTCAAAACGTCCAGCCACTGCTCCCACACGAAAGGGGCCAGCACTGAAAGCTCTTGCTGGCCAGCACCTGCCCTAGGCAGCCCTTCCACAGCCCCACAAGCACTGGCGCTCTGAGCTTCCTAGCCACAGCACAGTGGGGACGTTCCTTCTCGGCACAGCCAGAGCCCAGCTCCCAAATTCAAAACGTCCAGCCCCTGCTCCCACACCAAAGGGGCTAGCACTGAAAGCTCTTGCTGGCCAGCACCTGCCCTAGGCAGCCCTTCCACAGCCCCACAAGCACTGGCGCTCTGAGCTTCCTAGCCACAGCACAGTGGGGACGTTCCTTCTCGGCACAGCCAGAGCCCAGCTCCCAAATTCAAAACGTCCAGCCACTGCTCCCACACCAAAGGGGCTAGCACTGAAAGCTCTTGCTGGCCATCACCTGCCCTAGGCAGCCCTTCCACAGCCCCACAAGCACTGGCGCTCTGAACTTCCTCGCCACAGCACAGTGGGGACGTTCTTTCTCGGCACAGCCAGAGCCCAGCTCCCAAATTAAAAACGTCCAGCCCCTGCTCCCACACCAAAGGGGCCAGCACTGAAAGCTCTTGCTGGCCAGCACCTGCCCTAGGCAGCCCTTCCACAGCCCCACAAGCACTGGCGCTCTGAGCTTCCTAGCCACAGCACAGTGGGGACGTTCCTTCTCGGCACAGCCACAGCCCAGCTCCCAAATTCAAAACGTCCAGCCACTGCTCCCACACCAAAGGGGCTAGCACTGAAAGCTCTTGCTGGCCAGCACCTGCCCTAGGCAGCCCTTCCACAGCCCCACAAGCACTGGCGCTCTGAGCTTCCTAGCCACAGCACAGTGGGGACGTTCCTTCTCGGCAGAGCCACAGCCCACCTCCGAAATTCAAAACGTCCAGCCACTGCTCCCACACGAAAGGGGCTAGCACTGAAAGCTCTTGCTGGCCAGCACCTGCCCTAGGCAGCCCTTCCACAGCCCCACAAGCACTGGCGCTCTGAGCTTCCTAGCCACAGCACAGTGGGGACGTTCCTTCTCGGCAGAGCCACAGCCCACCTCCGAAATTCAAAACGTCCAGCCACTGCTCCCACACGAAAGGGGCCAGCAGTGAAAGCTCTTGCTGGCCAGCACCTGCCCTAGGCAGCCCTTCCACAGCCCCACAAGCACTGGCGCTCTGAGCTTCCTAGCCACAGCACAGTGGGGACGTTCCTTCTCGGCACAGCCAGAGCCCAGCTCCCAAATTCAAAACGTCCAGCCACTGCTCCCACACCAAAGGGGCTAGCACTGAAAGCTCTTGCTGGCCAGCACCTGCCCTAGGCAGCCCTTCCACAGCCCCACAAGCACTGGCGCTCTGAGCTTCCTAGCCACAGCACAGTGGGGACGTTCCTTCTCGGCAGAGCCACAGCCCACCTCCGAAATTCAAAACGTCCAGCCACTGCTCCCACACCAAAGGGGCCAGCACTGAAAGCTCTTGCTGGCCAGCACCTGCCCTAGGCAGCCCTTCCACAGCCCCACAAGCACTGGCGCTCTGAGCTTCCTAGCCACAGCACAGTGGGGACGTTCCTTCTCGGCACAGCCAGAGCCCAGCTCCCAAATTCAAAACGTCCAGCCACTGCTCCCACACCAAAGGGGCTAGCACTGAAAGCTCTTGCTGGCCATCACCTGCCCTAGGCAGCCCTTCCACAGCCCCACAAGCACTGGCGCTCTGAGCTTCCTCGCCACAGCACAGTGGGGACGTTCCTTCTCAGCACAGCCACAGCCCAGCTCCGAAATGCAAAACGTCCAGCCACTGCTCCCACACGAAAGGGGCCAGCACTGAAAGCTCTTGCTGGCCATCACCTGCCCTAGGCAGCCCTTCCACAGCCCCACAAGCACTGGCGCTCTGAGCTTCCTAGCCACAGCACTCTGCGGACGTTCCTTCTCGGCACAGCCAGAGCCCAGCTCCCAAATTCAAAACGTCCAGCCACTGCTCCCACACCAAAGGGGCTAGCACTGAAAGCTCTTGCTGGCCAGCACCTGCCCTAGGCAGCCCTTCCACAGCCCCACAAGCACTGGCGCTCTGAGCTTCCTAGCCACAGCACAGTGGGGACGTTCCTTCTCGGCACAGCCACAGCCCAGCTCCCAAATCGGAAACGTCCAGCCACTGCTCCCACACCAAAGGGGCTAGCACTGAAAGCTCTTGCTGGCCAGCACCTGCCCTAGGCAGCCCTTCCACAGCCCCACAAGCACTGGCGCTCTGAGCTTCCTAGCCACAGCACAGTGGGGACGTTCCTTCTCGGCACAGCCACAGCCCAGCTCCCAAATTCAAAACGTCCAGCCACTGCTCCCACACCAAAGGGGCTAGCACTGAAAGCTCTTGCTGGCCAGCACCTGCCCTAGGCAGCCCTTCCACAGCCCCACAAGCACTGGCGCTCTGAGCTTCCTAGCCACAGCACAGTGGGGACGTTCCTTCTCGGCACAGCCAGAGCCCAGCTCCCAAATTCAAAACGTCCAGCCACTGCTCCCACACCAAAGGGGCTAGCACTGAAAGCTCTTGCTGGCCAGCACCTGCCCTAGGCAGCCCTTCCACAGCCCCACAAGCACTGGCGCTCTGAGCTTCCTAGCCACAGCACAGTGGGGACGTTCCTTCTCGGCACAGCCAGAGCCCAGCTCCCAAATTCAAAACGTCCAGCCACTGCTCCCACACCAAAGGGGCTAGCACTGAAAGCTCTTGCTGGCCAGCACCTGCCCTAGGCAGCCCTTCCACAGCCCCACAAGCACTGGCGCTCTGAGCTTCCTAGCCACAGCACAGTGGGGACGTTCCTTCTCGGCAGAGCCACAGCCCACCTCCGAAATTCAAAACGTCCAGCCACTGCTCCCACACGAAAGGGGCCAGCACTGAAAGCTCTTGCTGGCCAGCACCTGCCCTAGGCAGCCCTTCCACAGCCCCACAAGCACTGGCGCTCTGAGCTTCCTAGCCACAGCACAGTGGGGACGTTCCTTCTCGGCACAGCCAGAGCCCAGCTCCCAAATTCAAAACGTCCAGCCCCTGCTCCCACACCAAAGGGGCTAGCACTGAAAGCTCTTGCTGGCCAGCACCTGCCCTAGGCAGCCCTTCCACAGCCCCACAAGCACTGGCGCTCTGAGCTTCCTAGCCACAGCACAGTGGGGACGTTCCTTCTCGGCACAGCCAGAGCCCAGCTCCCAAATTCAAAACGTCCAGCCACTGCTCCCACACCAAAGGGGCTAGCACTGAAAGCTCTTGCTGGCCATCACCTGCCCTAGGCAGCCCTTCCACAGCCCCACAAGCACTGGCGCTCTGAACTTCCTCGCCACAGCACAGTGGGGACGTTCTTTCTCGGCACAGCCAGAGCCCAGCTCCCAAATCGGAAACGTCCAGCCACTGCTCCCACACCAAAGGGGCTAGCACTGAAAGCTCTTGCTGGCCAGCACCTGCCCTAGGCAGCCCTTCCACAGCCCCACAAGCACTGGCGCTCTGAGCTTCCTAGCCACAGCACAGTGGGGACGTTCCTTCTCGGCAGAGCCACAGCCCAGCTCCGAAATTAAAAACGTCCAGCCCCTGCTCCCACACCAAAGGGGCCAGCACTGAAAGCTCTTGCTGGCCAGCACCTGCCCTAGGCAGCCCTTCCACAGCCCCACAAGCACTGGCGCTCTGAGCTTCCTAGCCACAGCACAGTGGGGACGTTCCTTCTCGGCAGAGCCACAGCCCACCTCCGAAATTCAAAACGTCCAGCCACTGCTCCCACACCAAAGGGGCTAGCACTGAAAGCTCTTGCTGGCCAGCACCTGCCCTAGGCAGCCCTTCCACAGCCCCACAAGCACTGGCGCTCTGAGCTTCCTAGCCACAGCACAGTGGGGACGTTCCTTCTCGGCAGAGCCACAGCCCACCTCCGAAATTCAAAACGTCCAGCCACTGCTCCCACACGAAAGGGGCCAGCACTGAAAGCTCTTGCTGGCCAGCACCTGCCCTAGGCAGCCCTTCCACAGCCCCACAAGCACTGGCGCTCTGAGCTTCCTAGCCACAGCACAGTGGGGACGTTCCTTCTCGGCACAGCCAGAGCCCAGCTCCCAAATTCAAAACGTCCAGCCACTGCTCCCACACCAAAGGGGCTAGCACTGAAAGCTCTTGCTGGCCAGCACCTGCCCTAGGCAGCCCTTCCACAGCCCCACAAGCACTGGCGCTCTGAGCTTCCTAGCCACAGCACAGTGGGGACGTTCCTTCTCGGCAGAGCCACAGCCCACCTCCGAAATTCAAAACGTCCAGCCACTGCTCCCACACGAAAGGGGCCAGCACTGAAAGCTCTTGCTGGCCAGCACCTGCCCTAGGCAGCCCTTCCACAGCCCCACAAGCACTGGCGCTCTGAGCTTCCTAGCCACAGCACAGTGGGGACGTTCCTTCTCGGCACAGCCAGAGCCCAGCTCCCAAATTCAAAACGTCCAGCCCCTGCTCCCACACCAAAGGGGCTAGCACTGAAAGCTCTTGCTGGCCAGCACCTGCCCTAGGCAGCCCTTCCACAGCCCCACAAGCACTGGCGCTCTGAGCTTCCTAGCCACAGCACAGTGGGGACGTTCCTTCTCGGCACAGCCAGAGCCCAGCTCCCAAATTCAAAACGTCCAGCCACTGCTCCCACACCAAAGGGGCTAGCACTGAAAGCTCTTGCTGGCCATCACCTGCCCTAGGCAGCCCTTCCACAGCCCCACAAGCACTGGCGCTCTGAACTTCCTCGCCACAGCACAGTGGGGACGTTCTTTCTCGGCACAGCCAGAGCCCAGCTCCCAAATCGGAAACGTCCAGCCACTGCTCCCACACCAAAGGGGCTAGCACTGAAAGCTCTTGCTGGCCAGCACCTGCCCTAGGCAGCCCTTCCACAGCCCCACAAGCACTGGCGCTCTGAGCTTCCTAGCCACAGCACAGTGGGGACGTTCCTTCTCGGCAGAGCCACAGCCCAGCTCCGAAATTAAAAACGTCCAGCCCCTGCTCCCACACCAAAGGGGCCAGCACTGAAAGCTCTTGCTGGCCAGCACCTGCCCTAGGCAGCCCTTCCACAGCCCCACAAGCACTGGCGCTCTGAGCTTCCTAGCCACAGCACAGTGGGGACGTTCCTTCTCGGCAGAGCCACAGCCCACCTCCGAAATTCAAAACGTCCAGCCACTGCTCCCACACGAAAGGGGCTAGCACTGAAAGCTCTTGCTGGCCAGCACCTGCCCTAGGCAGCCCTTCCACAGCCCCACAAGCACTGGCGCTCTGAGCTTCCTAGCCACAGCACAGTGGGGACGTTCCTTCTCGGCAGAGCCACAGCCCACCTCCGAAATTCAAAACGTCCAGCCACTGCTCCCACACGAAAGGGGCCAGCAGTGAAAGCTCTTGCTGGCCAGCACCTGCCCTAGGCAGCCCTTCCACAGCCCCACAAGCACTGGCGCTCTGAGCTTCCTAGCCACAGCACAGTGGGGACGTTCCTTCTCGGCACAGCCAGAGCCCAGCTCCCAAATTCAAAACGTCCAGCCACTGCTCCCACACCAAAGGGGCTAGCACTGAAAGCTCTTGCTGGCCAGCACCTGCCCTAGGCAGCCCTTCCACAGCCCCACAAGCACTGGCGCTCTGAGCTTCCTAGCCACAGCACAGTGGGGACGTTCCTTCTCGGCACAGCCACAGCCCACCTCCGAAATTCAAAACGTCCAGCCACTGCTCCCACACGAAAGGGGCCAGCACTGAAAGCTCTTGCTGGCCAGCATCTGCCCTAGGCAGCCCTTCCACAGCCCCACAAGCACTGGCGCTCTGAGCTTCCTAGCCACAGCACAGTGGGGACGTTCCTTCTCGGCACAGCCAGAGCCCAGCTCCCAAATTCAAAACGTCCAGCCCCTGCTCCCACACCAAAGGGGCTAGCACTGAAAGCTCTTGCTGGCCAGCACCTGCCCTAGGCAGCCCTTCCACAGCCCCACAAGCACTGGCGCTCTGAGCTTCCTAGCCACAGCACAGTGGGGACGTTCCTTCTCGGCACAGCCAGAGCCCAGCTCCCAAATTCAAAACGTCCAGCCACTGCTCCCACACCAAAGGGGCTAGCACTGAAAGCTCTTGCTGGCCATCACCTGCCCTAGGCAGCCCTTCCACAGCCCCACAAGCACTGGCGCTCTGAACTTCCTCGCCACAGCACAGTGGGGACGTTCTTTCTCGGCACAGCCAGAGCCCAGCTCCCAAATCGGAAACGTCCAGCCACTGCTCCCACACCAAAGGGGCTAGCACTGAAAGCTCTTGCTGGCCAGCACCTGCCCTAGGCAGCCCTTCCACAGCCCCACAAGCACTGGCGCTCTGAGCTTCCTAGCCACAGCACAGTGGGGACGTTCCTTCTCGGCAGAGCCACAGCCCAGCTCCGAAATTAAAAACGTCCAGCCCCTGCTCCCACACCAAAGGGGCCAGCACTGAAAGCTCTTGCTGGCCAGCACCTGCCCTAGGCAGCCCTTCCACAGCCCCACAAGCACTGGCGCTCTGAGCTTCCTAGCCAGAGCACAGTGTGGACGTTCCTTCTCGGCAGAGCCACAGCCCACCTCCGAAATTCAAAACGTCCAGCCACTGCTCCCACACGAAAGGGGCTAGCACTGAAAGCTCTTGCTGGCCAGCACCTGCCCTAGGCAGCCCTTCCACAGCCCCACAAGCACTGGCGCTCTGAGCTTCCTAGCCACAGCACAGTGGGGACGTTCCTTCTCGGCAGAGCCACAGCCCACCTCCGAAATTCAAAACGTCCAGCCACTGCTCCCACACGAAAGGGGCCAGCAGTGAAAGCTCTTGCTGGCCAGCACCTGCCCTAGGCAGCCCTTCCACAGCCCCACAAGCACTGGCGCTCTGAGCTTCCTAGCCACAGCACAGTGGGGACGTTCCTTCTCGGCACAGCCAGAGCCCAGCTCCCAAATTCAAAACGTCCAGCCACTGCTCCCACACCAAAGGGGCTAGCACTGAAAGCTCTTGCTGGCCAGCACCTGCCCTAGGCAGCCCTTCCACAGCCCCACAAGCACTGGCGCTCTGAGCTTCCTAGCCACAGCACAGTGGGGACGTTCCTTCTCGGCAGAGCCACAGCCCACCTCCGAAATTCAAAACGTCCAGCCACTGCTCCCACACGAAAGGGGCCAGCACTGAAAGCTCTTGCTGGCCAGCACCTGCCCTAGGCAGCCCTTCCACAGCCCCACAAGCACTGGCGCTCTGAGCTTCCTAGCCACAGCACAGTGGGGACGTTCCTTCTCGGCACAGCCAGAGCCCAGCTCCCAAATTCAAAACGTCCAGCCCCTGCTCCCACACCAAAGGGGCTAGCACTGAAAGCTCTTGCTGGCCAGCACCTGCCCTAGGCAGCCCTTCCACAGCCCCACAAGCACTGGCGCTCTGAGCTTCCTAGCCACAGCACAGTGGGGACGTTCCTTCTCGGCACAGCCAGAGCCCAGCTCCCAAATTCAAAACGTCCAGCCACTGCTCCCACACCAAAGGGGCTAGCACTGAAAGCTCTTGCTGGCCATCACCTGCCCTAGGCAGCCCTTCCACAGCCCCACAAGCACTGGCGCTCTGAGCTTCCTAGCCACAGCACAGTGGGGACGTTCCTTCTCGGCAGAGCCACAGCCCACCTCCGAAATTCAAAACGTCCAGCCACTGCTCCCACACGAAAGGGGCCAGCACTGAAAGCTCTTGCTGGCCAGCACCTGCCCTAGGCAGCCCTTCCACAGCCCCACAAGCACTGGCGCTCTGAGCTTCCTAGCCACAGCACAGTGGGGACGTTCCTTCTCGGCACAGCCAGAGCCCAGCTCCCAAATTCAAAACGTCCAGCCCCTGCTCCCACACCAAAGGGGCTAGCACTGAAAGCTCTTGCTGGCCAGCACCTGCCCTAGGCAGCCCTTCCACAGCCCCACAAGCACTGGCGCTCTGAGCTTCCTAGCCACAGCACAGTGGGGACGTTCCTTCTCGGCAGAGCCACAGCCCACCTCCGAAATTCAAAACGTCCAGCCACTGCTCCCACACGAAAGGGGCCAGCACTGAAAGCTCTTGCTGGCCAGCTCCTACCCTAGGCAGCCCTTCCACAGCCCCACAAGCACTGGCGCTCTGAGCTTCCTAGCCACAGCACAGTGGGGACGTTCCTTCTCGGCACAGCCAGAGCCCAGCTCCCAAATCGGAAACGTCCAGCCACTGCTCC
Source organism: Aptenodytes patagonicus (assembly GCF_965638725.1). Classification (NCBI taxonomy): domain Eukaryota; kingdom Metazoa; phylum Chordata; class Aves; order Sphenisciformes; family Spheniscidae; genus Aptenodytes; species Aptenodytes patagonicus. The sequence goes on from NW_027472065.1 coordinate 117,015, forward strand.
CACACCAAAGGGGCTAGCACTGAAAGCTCTTGCTGGCCAGCACCTGCCCTAGGCAGCCCTTCCACACCCCAAAAGCACTGGCGCTCTGAGCTTCCTAGCCACAGCACAGTGGGGACGTTCCTTCTCGGCACAGCCACAGCCCAGCTCCCAAATTCAAAACGTCCAGCCACTGCTCCCACACCAAAGGGGCTAGCACTGAAAGCTCTTGCTGGCCATCACCTGCCCTAGGCAGCCCTTCCACAGCCCCACAAGCACTGGCGCTCTGAGCTTCCTAGCCACAGCACAGTGGGGACGTTCCTTCTCGGCACAGCCACAGCCCAGCTCCCAAATTCAAAACGTCCAGCCACTGCTCCCACACCAAAGGGGCTAGCACTGAAAGCTCTTGCTGGCCAGCACCTGCCCTAGGCAGCCCTTCCACAGCCCCACAAGCACTGGCGCTCTGAGCTTCCTAGCCACAGCACAGTGGGGACGTTCCTTCTCGGCAGAGCCACAGCCCACCTCCGAAATTCAAAACGTCCAGCCACTGCTCCCACACGAAAGGGGCTAGCACTGAAAGCTCTTGCTGGCCAGCACCTGCCCTAGGCAGCCCTTCCACAGCCCCACAAGCACTGGCGCTCTGAGCTTCCTAGCCACAGCACAGTGGGGACGTTCCTTCTCGGCACAGCCACAGCCCAGCTCCCAAATTCAAAACGTCCAGCCACTGCTCCCACACCAAAGGGGCTAGCACTGAAAGCTCTTGCTGGCCAGCACCTGCCCTAGGCAGCCCTTCCACAGCCCCACAAGCACTGGCGCTCTGAGCTTCCTAGCCACAGCACAGTGGGGACGTTCCTTCTCGGCAGAGCCACAGCCCACCTCCGAAATTCAAAACGTCCAGCCACTGCTCCCACACCAAAGGGGCCAGCACTGAAAGCTCTTGCTGGCCAGCACCTGCCCTAGGCAGCCCTTCCACAGCCCCACAAGCACTGGCGCTCTGAGCTTCCTAGCCACAGCACAGTGGGGACGTTCCTTCTCGGCACAGCCACAGCCCAGCTCCCAAATTCAAAACGTCCAGCCACTGCTCCCACACCAAAGGGGCTAGCACTAAAAGCTCTTGCTGGCCAGCACCTGCCCTAGGCAGCCCTTCCACAGCCCCACAAGCACTGGCGCTCTGAGCTTCCTAGCCACAGCACAGTGGGGACGTTCCTTCTCGGCACAGCCAGAGCCCAGCTCCCAAATCGGAAACGTCCAGCCACTGCTCCCACACCAAAGGGGCTAGCACTGAAAGCTCTTGCTGGCCATCACCTGCCCTAGGCAGCCCTTCCACAGCCCCACAAGCACTGGCCCTCTGAGCTTCCTAGCCACAGCACAGTGGGGACGTTCCTTCTCGGCACAGCCACAGCCCAGCTCCCAAATCGGAAACGTCCAGCCACTGCTCCCACACCAAAGGGGCTAGCACTGAAAGCTCTTGCTGGCCAGCACCTGCCCTAGGCAGCCCTTCCACAGCCCCACAAGCACTGGCGCTCTGAGCTTCCTAGCCACAGCACAGTGGGGACGTTCCTTCTCGGCACAGCCACAGCCCAGCTCCCAAATTCAAAACGTCCAGCCACTGCTCCCACACCAAAGGGGCTAGCACTGAAAGCTCTTGCTGGCCAGCACCTGCCCTAGGCAGCCCTTCCACAGCCCCACAAGCACTGGCGCTCTGAGCTTCCTAGCCACAGCACAGTGGGGACGTTCCTTCTCGGCAGAGCCACAGCCCACCTCCGAAATTCAAAACGTCCAGCCACTGCTCCCACACGAAAGGGGCCAGCACTGAAAGCTCTTGCTGGCCAGCACCTGCCCTAGGCAGCCCTTCCACAGCCCCACAAGCACTGGCGCTCTGAGCTTCCTAGCCACAGCACAGTGGGGACGTTCCTTCTCGGCACAGCCAGAGCCCAGCTCCCAAATTCAAAACGTCCAGCCACTGCTCCCACACCAAAGGGGCTAGCACTGAAAGCTCTTGCTGGCCAGCACCTGCCCTAGGCAGCCCTTCCACAGCCCCACAAGCACTGGCGCTCTGAGCTTCCTAGCCACAGCACAGTGGGGACGTTCCTTCTCGGCACAGCCAGAGCCCAGCTCCCAAATTCAAAACGTCCAGCCACTGCTCCCACACCAAAGGGGCTAGCACTGAAAGCTCTTGCTGGCCATCACCTGCCCTAGGCAGCCCTTCCACAGCCCCACAAGCACTGGCGCTCTGAACTTCCTCGCCACAGCACAGTGGGGACGTTCTTTCTCGGCACAGCCAGAGCCCAGCTCCCAAATCGGAAACGTCCAGCCACTGCTCCCACACCAAAGGGGCTAGCACTGAAAGCTCTTGCTGGCCAGCACCTGCCCTAGGCAGCCCTTCCACAGCCCCACAAGCACTGGCGCTCTGAGCTTCCTAGCCACAGCACAGTGGGGACGTTCCTTCTCGGCAGAGCCACAGCCCAGCTCCGAAATTAAAAACGTCCAGCCCCTGCTCCCACACCAAAGGGGCCAGCACTGAAAGCTCTTGCTGGCCAGCACCTGCCCTAGGCAGCCCTTCCACAGCCCCACAAGCACTGGCGCTCTGAGCTTCCTAGCCACAGCACAGTGGGGACGTTCCTTCTCGGCAGAGCCACAGCCCACCTCCGAAATTCAAAACGTCCAGCCACTGCTCCCACACCAAAGGGGCTAGCACTGAAAGCTCTTGCTGGCCAGCACCTGCCCTAGGCAGCCCTTCCACAGCCCCACAAGCACTGGCGCTCTGAGCTTCCTAGCCACAGCACAGTGGGGACGTTCCTTCTCGGCAGAGCCACAGCCCACCTCCGAAATTCAAAACGTCCAGCCACTGCTCCCACACGAAAGGGGCCAGCAGTGAAAGCTCTTGCTGGCCAGCACCTGCCCTAGGCAGCCCTTCCACAGCCCCACAAGCACTGGCGCTCTGAGCTTCCTAGCCACAGCACAGTGGGGACGTTCCTTCTCGGCACAGCCAGAGCCCAGCTCCCAAATTCAAAACGTCCAGCCACTGCTCCCACACCAAAGGGGCTAGCACTGAAAGCTCTTGCTGGCCAGCACCTGCCCTAGGCAGCCCTTCCACAGCCCCACAAGCACTGGCGCTCTGAGCTTCCTAGCCACAGCACAGTGGGGACGTTCCTTCTCGGCAGAGCCACAGCCCACCTCCGAAATTCAAAACGTCCAGCCACTGCTCCCACACGAAAGGGGCCAGCACTGAAAGCTCTTGCTGGCCAGCACCTGCCCTAGGCAGCCCTTCCACAGCCCCACAAGCACTGGCGCTCTGAGCTTCCTAGCCACAGCACAGTGGGGACGTTCCTTCTCGGCACAGCCAGAGCCCAGCTCCCAAATTCAAAACGTCCAGCCCCTGCTCCCACACCAAAGGGGCTAGCACTGAAAGCTCTTGCTGGCCAGCACCTGCCCTAGGCAGCCCTTCCACAGCCCCACAAGCACTGGCGCTCTGAGCTTCCTAGCCACAGCACAGTGGGGACGTTCCTTCTCGGCACAGCCAGAGCCCAGCTCCCAAATTCAAAACGTCCAGCCACTGCTCCCACACCAAAGGGGCTAGCACTGAAAGCTCTTGCTGGCCATCACCTGCCCTAGGCAGCCCTTCCACAGCCCCACAAGCACTGGCGCTCTGAACTTCCTCGCCACAGCACAGTGGGGACGTTCTTTCTCGGCACAGCCAGAGCCCAGCTCCCAAATCGGAAACGTCCAGCCACTGCTCCCACACCAAAGGGGCTAGCACTGAAAGCTCTTGCTGGCCAGCACCTGCCCTAGGCAGCCCTTCCACAGCCCCACAAGCACTGGCGCTCTGAGCTTCCTAGCCACAGCACAGTGGGGACGTTCCTTCTCGGCAGAGCCACAGCCCACCTCCGAAATTCAAAACGTCCAGCCACTGCTCCCACACGAAAGGGGCTAGCACTGAAAGCTCTTGCTGGCCAGCACCTGCCCTAGGCAGCCCTTCCACAGCCCCACAAGCACTGGCGCTCTGAGCTTCCTAGCCACAGCACAGTGGGGACGTTCCTTCTCGGCAGAGCCACAGCCCACCTCCGAAATTCAAAACGTCCAGCCACTGCTCCCACACGAAAGGGGCCAGCAGTGAAAGCTCTTGCTGGCCAGCACCTGCCCTAGGCAGCCCTTCCACAGCCCCACAAGCACTGGCGCTCTGAGCTTCCTAGCCACAGCACAGTGGGGACGTTCCTTCTCGGCACAGCCAGAGCCCAGCTCCCAAATTCAAAACGTCCAGCCACTGCTCCCACACCAAAGGGGCTAGCACTGAAAGCTCTTGCTGGCCAGCACCTGCCCTAGGCAGCCCTTCCACAGCCCCACAAGCACTGGCGCTCTGAGCTTCCTAGCCACAGCACAGTGGGGACGTTCCTTCTCGGCAGAGCCACAGCCCACCTCCGAAATTCAAAACGTCCAGCCACTGCTCCCACACGAAAGGGGCCAGCACTGAAAGCTCTTGCTGGCCAGCACCTGCCCTAGGCAGCCCTTCCACAGCCCCACAAGCACTGGCGCTCTGAGCTTCCTAGCCACAGCACAGTGGGGACGTTCCTTCTCGGCACAGCCAGAGCCCAGCTCCCAAATTCAAAACGTCCAGCCCCTGCTCCCACACCAAAGGGGCTAGCACTGAAAGCTCTTGCTGGCCAGCACCTGCCCTAGGCAGCCCTTCCACAGCCCCACAAGCACTGGCGCTCTGAGCTTCCTAGCCACAGCACAGTGGGGACGTTCCTTCTCGGCACAGCCACAGCCCAGCTCCCAAATTCAAAACGTCCAGCCACTGCTCCCACACCAAAGGGGCTAGCACTGAAAGCTCTTGCTGGCCATCACCTGCCCTAGGCAGCCCTTCCACAGCCCCACAAGCACTGGCGCTCTGAGCTTCCTAGCCACAGCACAGTGGGGACGTTCCTTCTCGGCAGAGCCACAGCCCACCTCCGAAATTCAAAACGTCCAGCCACTGCTCCCACACGAAAGGGGCCAGCACTGAAAGCTCTTGCTGGCCAGCACCTGCCCTAGGCAGCCCTTCCACAGCCCCACAAGCACTGGCGCTCTGAGCTTCCTAGCCACAGCACAGTGGGGACGTTCCTTCTCGGCACAGCCAGAGCCCAGCTCCCAAATTCAAAACGTCCAGCCCCTGCTCCCACACCAAAGGGGCTAGCACTGAAAGCTCTTGCTGGCCAGCACCTGCCCTAGGCAGCCCTTCCACAGCCCCACAAGCACTGGCGCTCTGAGCTTCCTAGCCACAGCACAGTGGGGACGTTCCTTCTCGGCACAGCCAGAGCCCAGCTCCCAAATTCAAAACGTCCAGCCACTGCTCCCACACCAAAGGGGCTAGCACTGAAAGCTCTTGCTGGCCAGCACCTGCCCTAGGCAGCCCTTCCACAGCCCCACAAGCACTGGCGCTCTGAGCTTCCTAGCCACAGCACAGTGGGGACGTTCCTTCTCGGCAGAGCCACAGCCCACCTCCGAAATTCAAAACGTCCAGCCACTGCTCCCACACGAAAGGGGCCAGCACTGAAAGCTCTTGCTGGCCAGCTCCTACCCTAGGCAGCCCTTCCACAGCCCCACAAGCACTGGCGCTCTGAGCTTCCTAGCCACAGCACAGTGGGGACGTTCCTTCTCGGCACAGCCACAGCCCAGCTCCCAAATTCAAAACGTCCAGCCACTGCTCCCACACCAAAGGGGCTAGCACTGAAAGCTCTTGCTGGCCAGCACCTGCCCTAGGCAGCCCTTCCACAGCCCCACAAGCACTGGCGCTCTGAGCTTCCTAGCCACAGCACAGTGGGGACGTTCCTTCTCGGCACAGCCACAGCCCAGCTCCCAAATCGGAAACGTCCAGCCACTGCTCCCACACCAAAGGGGCTAGCACTGAAAGCTCTTGCTGGCCATCACCTGCCCTAGGCAGCCCTTCCACAGCCCCACAAGCACTGGCGCTCTGAGCTTCCTAGCCACAGCACAGTGGGGACGTTCCTTCTCGGCACAGCCACAGCCCAGCTCCCAAATTCAAAACGTCCAGCCACTGCTCCCACACCAAAGGGGCTAGCACTGAAAGCTCTTGCTGGCCAGCACCTGCCCTAGGCAGCCCTTCCACAGCCCCACAAGCACTGGCGCTCTGAGCTTCCTAGCCACAGCACAGTGGGGACGTTCCTTCTCGGCACAGCCAGAGCCCAGCTCCCAAATTCAAAACGTCCAGCCACTGCTCCCACACCAAAGGGGCTAGCACTGAAAGCTCTTGCTGGCCATCACCTGCCCTAGGCAGCCCTTCCACAGCCCCACAAGCACTGGCGCTCTGAGCTTCCTAGCCACAGCACAGTGGGGACGTTCCTTCTCGGCAGAGCCACAGCCCACCTCCGAAATTCAAAACGTCCAGCCACTGCTCCCACACCAAAGGGGCTAGCACTGAAAGCTCTTGCTGGCCAGCACCTGCCCTAGGCAGCCCTTCCACAGCCCCACAAGCACTGGCGCTCTGAGCTTCCTAGCCACAGCACAGTGGGGACGTTCCTTCTCGGCACAGCCACAGCCCAGCTCCCAAATTCAAAACGTCCAGCCACTGCTCCCACACCAAAGGGGCTAGCACTGAAAGCTCTTGCTGGCCATCACCTGCCCTAGGCAGCCCTTCCACAGCCCCACAAGCACTGGCGCTCTGAGCTTCCTAGCCACAGCAAAGTGGGGACGTTCCTTCTCGGCACAGCCAGAGCCCAGCTCCGAAATTCAAAACGTCCAGCCACTGCTCCCACACCAAAGGGGCTAGCACTGAAAGCTCTTGCTGGCCATCACCTGCCCTAGGCAGCCCTTCCACAGCCCCACAAGCACTGGCGCTCTGAGCTTCCTAGCCACAGCACAGTGGGGACGTTCCTTCTCGGCACAGCCAGAGCCCAGCTCCCAAATCGGAAACGTCCAGCCACTGCTCCCACACCAAAGGGGCTAGCACTGAAAGCTCTTGCTGGCCAGCACCTGCCCTAGGCAGCCCTTCCACAGCCCCACAAGCACTGGCGCTCTGAGCTTCCTAGCCACAGCACAGTGGGGACGTTCCTTCTCAGCACAGCCACAGCCCAGCTCCCAAATTCAAAACGTCCAGCCACTGCTCCCACACGAAAGGGGCCAGCACTGAAAGCTCTTGCTGGCCAGCACCTGCCCTAGGCAGCCCTTCCACAGCCCCACAAGCACTGGCGCTCTGAGCTTCCTAGCCACAGCACAGTGGGGACGTTCCTTCTCGGCACAGCCACAGCCCAGCTCCCAAATTCAAAACGTCCAGCCACTGCTCCCACACCAAAGGGGCTAGCACTGAAAGCTCTTGCTGGCCAGCACCTGCCCTAGGCAGCCCTTCCACAGCCCCACAAGCACTGGCGCTCTGAACTTCCTCGCCACAGCACAGTGGGGACGTTCTTTCTCGGCAAAGCCAGAGCCCAGCTCCCAAATCGGAAACGTCCAGCCACTGCTCCCACACCAAAGGGGCTAGCACTGAAAGCTCTTGCTGGCCAGCACCTGCCCTAGGCAGCCCTTCCACAGCCCCACAAGCACTGGCGCTCTGAGCTTCCTAGCCACAGCACAGTGGGGACGTTCCTTCTCGGCACAGCCAGAGCCCAGCTCCCAAATTCAAAACGTCCAGCCACTGCTCCCACACCAAAGGGGCTAGCACTGAAAGATCTTGCTGACCAGCACCTGCCCTAGGCAGCCCTTCCACAGCCCCACAAGCACTGGCGCTCTGAGCTTCCTAGCCACAGCACAGTGGGGACGTTCCTTCTCGGCAGAGCCAGAGCCCAGCTCACAAATTCAAAACGTCCAGCCACTGCTCCCACACCAAAGGGGCTAGCACTGAAAGCTCTTGCTGGCCAGCACCTGCCCTAGGCAGCCCTTCCACAGCCCCACAAGCACTGGCGCTCTGAACTTCCTCGCCACAGCACAGTGGGGACGTTCCTTCTCAGCACAGCCAGAGCCCAGCTCCCAAATCGGAAACGTCCAGCCACTGCTCCCACACCAAAGGGGCTAGCACTGAAAGCTCTTGCTGGCCATCACCTGCCCTAGGCAGCCCTTCCACAGCCCCACAAGCACTGGCGCTCTGAGCTTCCTAGCCACAGCACAGTGGGGACGTTCCTTCTCGGCACAGCCAGAGCCCAGCTCCCAAATTCAAAACGTCCAGCCACTGCTCCCACACCAAAGGGGCTAGCACTGAAAGCTCTTGCTGGCCAGCACCTGCCCTAGGCAGCCCTTCCACAGCCCCACAAGCACTGGCGCTCTGAGCTTCCTAGCCACAGCACAGTGGGGACGTTCCTTCTCGGCACAGCCACAGCCCAGCTCCCAAATTCAAAACGTCCAGCCACTGCTCCCACACCAAAGGGGCTAGCACTGAAAGCTCTTGCTGGCCAGCACCTGCCCTAGGCAGCCCTTCCACAGCCCCACAAGCACTGGCGCTCTGAGCTTCCTAGCCACAGCACAGTGGGGACGTTCCTTCTCGGCACAGCCACAGCCCAGCTCCCAAATTCAAAACGTCCAGCCACTGCTCCCACACGAAAGGGGCCAGCACTGAAAGCTCTTGCTGGCCATCACCTGCCCTAGGCAGCCCTTCCACAGCCCCACAAGCACTGGCGCTCTGAGCTTCCTAGCCACAGCACAGTGGGGACGTTCCTTCTCGGCACAGCCACAGCCCAGCTCCCAAATTCAAAACGTCCAGCCACTGCTCCCACACCAAAGGGGCTAGCACTGAAAGCTCTTGCTGGCCAGCACCTGCCCTAGGCAGCCCTTCCACAGCCCCACAAGCACTGGCGCTCTGAGCTTCCTAGCCACAGCACAGTGGGGACGTTCCTTCTCGGCACAGCCACAGCCCAGCTCCCAAATTCAAAACGTCCAGCCACTGCTCCCACACCAAAGGGGCTAGCACTGAAAGCTCTTGCTGGCCAGCACCTGCCCTAGGCAGCCCTTCCACAGCCCCACAAGCACTGGCGCTCTGAGCTTCCTAGCCACAGCACAGTGGGGACGTTCCTTCTCGGCACAGCCAGAGCCCAGCTCCCAAATTCAAAACGTCCAGCCACTGCTCCCACACCAAAGGGGCTAGCACTGAAAGCTCTTGCTGGCCATCACCTGCCCTAGGCAGCCCTTCCACAGCCCCACAAGCACTGGCGCTCTGAGCTTCCTAGCCACAGCACAGTGGGGACGTTCCTTCTCGGCACAGCCACAGCCCAGCTCCCAAATTCAAAACGTCCAGCCACTGCTCCCACACCAAAGGGGCTAGCACTGAAAGCTCTTGCTGGCCAGCACCTGCCCTAGGCAGCCCTTCCACAGCCCCACAAGCACTGGTGCTCTGAGCTTCCTAGCCACAGCACAGTGGGGACGTTCCTTCTCGGCACAGCCAGAGCCCAGCTCCCAAATTCAAAACGTCCAGCCACTGCTCCCACACCAAAGGGGCTAGCACTGAAAGCTCTTGCTGGCCAGCACCTGCCCTAGGCAGCCCTTCCACAGCCCCACAAGCACTGGCGCTCTGAACTTCCTCGCCACAGCACAGTGGGGACGTTCCTTCTCGGCAGAGCCACAGCCCACCTCCGAAATTCAAAACGTCCAGCCACTGCTCCCACACCAAAGGGGCTAGCACTGAAAGCTCTTGCTGGCCATCACCTGCCCTAGGCAGCCCTTCCACAGCCCCACAAGCACTGGCGCTCTGAGCTTCCTAGCCACAGCACAGTGGGGACGTTCCTTCTCGGCACAGCCAGAGCCCAGCTCCCAAATTCAAAACGTCCAGCCACTGCTCCCACACCAAAGGGGCTAGCACTGAAAGCTCTTGCTGGCCAGCACCTGCCCTAGGCAGCCCTTCCACAGCCCCACAAGCACTGGCGCTCTGAGCTTCCTAGCCACAGCACAGTGGGGACGTTCCTTCTCGGCAGAGCCAGAGCCCAGCTCCCAAATTCAAAACGTCCAGCCACTGCTCCCACACCAAAGGGGCTAGCACTGAAAGCTCTTGCTGGCCAGCACCTGCCCTAGGCAGCCCTTCCACAGCCCCACAAGCACTGGCACTCTGAGCTTCCTAGCCACAGCACAGTGGGGACGTTCCTTCTCGGCACAGCCACAGCCCAGCTCCCAAATTCAAAACGTCCAGCCACTGCTCCCACACCAAAGGGGCTAGCACTGAAAGCTCTTGCTGGCCATCACCTTCCCTAGGCAGCCCTTCCACAGCCCCACAAGCACTGGCGCTCTGAGCTTCCTAGCCACAGCACAGTGGGGACGTTCCTTCTCGGCACAGCCACAGCCCAGCTCCCAAATTCAAAACGTCCAGCCACTGCTCCCACACCAAAGGGGCTAGCACTGAAAGCTCTTGCTGGCCATCACCTGCCCTAGGCAGCCCTTCCACAGCCCCACAAGCACTGGCGCTCTGAGCTTCCTAGCCACAGCACAGTGGGGACGTTCCTTCTCGGCACAGTCAGAGGCCAGCTCCGAAATTCAAAACGTCCAGCCACTGCTCCCACACCAAAGGGGCTAGCACTGAAAGCTCTTGCTGGCCATCACCTGCCCTAGGCAGCCCTTCCACAGCCCCACAAGCACTGGCGCTCTGAGCTTCCTAGCCACAGCACAGTGGGGACGTTCCTTCTCGGCACAGCCAGAGCCCAGCTCCCAAATTCAAAACGTCCAGCCACTGCTCCCACACCAAAGGGGCCAGCACTGAAAGCTCTTGCTGGCCAGCACCTGCCCTAGGCAGCCCTTCCACAGCCCCACAAGCACTGGCGCTCTGAGCTTCCTAGCCAGAGCACAGTGGGGACGTTCCTTCTCGGCAGAGCCAGAGCCCAGCTCCCAAATTCAAAACGTCCAGCCACTGCTCCCACACCAAAGGGGCTAGCACTGAAAGCTCTTGCTGGCCATCACCTGCCCTAGGCAGCCCTTCCACAGCCCCACAAGCACTGGCGCTCTGAGCTTCCTAGCCACAGCACAGTGGGGACGTTCCTTCTCGGCACAGCCAGAGCCCAGCTCCCAAATTCAAAACGTCCAGCTACTGCTCCCACACCAAAGGGGCTAGCACTGAAAGCTCTTGCTGGCCATCACCTGCCCTAGGCAGCCCTTCCACAGCCCCACAAGCACTGGCGCTCTGAGCTTCCTAGCCACAGCACAGTGGGGACGTTCCTTCTCGGCACAGCCACAGCCCACCTCCGAAATTCAAAACGTCCAGCCACTGCTCCCACACCAAAGGGGCCAGCACTGAAAGCTCTTGCTGGCCAGCACCTGCCCTAGGCAGCCCTTCCACAGCCCCACAAGCACTGGCGCTCTGAGCTTCCTAGCCACAGCACAGTGGGGACGTTCCTTCTCGGCAGAGCCACAGCCCACCTCCGAAATTCAAAACGTCCAGCCACTGCTCCCACACCAAAGGGGCTAGCACTGAAAACTCTTGCTGGCCATCACCTGCCCTAGGCAGCCCTTCCACAGCCCCACAAGCACTGGCGCTCTGAGCTTCCTAGCCACAGCACAGTAGGGACGTTCCTTCTCAGCACAGCCACAGCCCAGCTCCCAAATTCAAAACGTCCAGCCACTGCTCCCACATCAAAGGGGCTAGCACTGAAAGCTCTTGCTGGCCAGCACCTGCCCTAGGCAGCCCTTCCACAGCCCCACAAGCACTGGCGCTCTGAGCTTCCTAGCCACAGCACAGTGGGGACGTTCCTTCTCGGCACAGCCACAGCCCAGCTCCCAAATTCAAAACGTCCAGCCACTGCTCCCACACCAAAGGGGCTAGCACTGAAAGCTCTTGCTGGCCAGCACCTGCCCTAGGCAGCCCTTCCACAGCCCCACAAGCACTGCCGCTCTGAGCTTCCTAGCCACAGCACAGTGGGGACGTTCCTTCTCGGCACAGCCACAGCCCAGCTCCCAAATTCAAAACGTCCAGCCACTGCTCCCACACCAAAGGGGCTAGCACTGAAAGCTCTTGCTGGCCAGCACCTGCCCTAGGCAGCCCTTCCACAGCCCCACAAGCACTGGTGCTCTGAGCTTCCTAGCCACAGCACAGTGGGGACGTTCCTTCTCGGCACAGCCAGAGCCCAGCTCCCAAATTCAAAACGTCCAGCCACTGCTCCCACACCAAAGGGGCTAGCACTGAAAGCTCTTGCTGGCCAGCACCTGCCCTAGGCAGCCCTTCCACAGCCCCACAAGCACTGGCGCTCTGAGCTTCCTAGCCACAGCACAGTGGGGACGTTCCTTCTCGGCACAGCCACAGCCCAGCTCCCAAATTCAAAACGTCCAGCCACTGCTCCCACACCAAAGGGGCTAGCACTGAAAGCTCTTGCTGGCCAGCACCTGCCCTAGGCAGCCCTTCCACAGCCCCACAAGCACTGGCGCTCTGAGCTTCCTAGCCACAGCACAGTGGGGACGTTCCTTCTCAGCACAGCCACAGCCCAGCTCCCAAATTCAAAACGTCCAGCCACTGCTCCCACACCAAAGGGGCTAGCACTGAAAGCTCTTGCTGGCCAGCACCTGCCCTAGGCAGCCCTTCCACAGCCCCACAAGCACTGGCGCTCTGAGCTTCCTAGCCACAGCACAGTGGGGACGTTCCTTCTCAGCACAGCCACAGCCCAGCTCCCAAATTCAAAACGTCCAGCCACTGCTCCCACATCAAAGGGGCTAGCACTGAAAGCTCTTGCTGGCCATCACCTGCCCTAGGCAGCCCTTCCACAGCCCCACAAGCACTGGCGCTCTGAGCTTCCTAGCCACAGCACAGTGGGGACGTTCCTTCTCGGCACAGCCAGAGCCCAGCTCCCAAATTCAAAACGTCCAGCCACTGCTCCCACACCAAAGGGGCTAGCACTGAAAGCTCTTGCTGGCCATCACCTGCCCTAGGCAGCCCTTCCACAGCCCCACAAGCACTGGCACTCTGAGCTTCCTAGCCACAGCACAGTGGGGACGTTCCTTCTCAGCACAGCCACAGCCCAGCTCCCAAATTCAAAACGTCCAGCCCCTGCTCCCACACCAAAGGGGCTAGCACTGAAAGCTCTTGCTGGCCAGCACCTGCCCTAGGCAGCCCTTCCACAGCCCCACAAGCACTGGCGCTCTGAGCTTCCTAGCCACAGCACAGTGGGGACGTTCCTTCTCGGCACAGCCACAGCCCAGCTCCCAAATCGGAAACGTCCAGCCACTGCTCCCACACCAAAGGGGCTAGCACTGAAAGCTCTTGCTGGCCATCACCTGCCCTAGGCAGCCCTTCCACAGCCCCACAAGCACTGGCGCTCTGAGCTTCCTAGCCACAGCACAGTGGGGACGTTCCTTCTCGGCAGAGCCACAGCCCAGCTCCGAAATTCAAAACGTCCAGCCACTGCTCCCACACGAAAGGGGCCAGCACTGAAAGCTCTTGCTGGCCAGCACCTGCCCTAGGCAGCCCTTCCACAGCCCCACAAGCACTGGCGCTCTGAGCTTCCTAGCCACAGCACAGTGGGGACGTTCCTTCTCGGCACAGCCAGAGCCCAGCTCCCAAATTCAAAACGTCCAGCTACTGCTCCCACACCAAAGGGGCTAGCACTGAAAGCTCTTGCTGGCCAGCACCTGCCCTAGGCAGCCCTTCCACAGCCCCACAAGCACTGGCGCTCTGAGCTTCCTAGCCACAGCACAGTGGGGACATTCCTTCTCGGCACAGCCAGAGCCCAGCTCCCAAATTCAAAACGTCCAGCCACTGCTCCCACACCAAAGGGGCTAGCACTGAAAGCTCTTGCTGGCCATCACCTGCCCTAGGCAGCCCTTCCACAGCCCCACAAGCACTGGCGCTCTGAGCTTCCTAGCCACAGCACAGTGGGGACGTTCCTTCTCGGCACAGCCACAGCCCAGCTCCGAAATTCAAAACGTCCAGCCACTGCTCCCACACGAAAGGGGCCAGCACTGAAAGCTCTTGCTGGCCATCACCTGCCCTAGGCAGCCCTTCCACAGCCCCACAAGCACTGGCGCTCTGAGCTTCCTAGCCACAGCACAGTGGGGACGTTCCTTCTCGGCACAGCCAGAGCCCAGCTCCCAAATTCAAAACGTCCAGCTACTGCTCCCACACCAAAGGGGCTAGCACTGAAAGCTCTTGCTGGCCAGCACCTGCCCTAGGCAGCCCTTCCACAGCCCCACAAGCACTGGTGCTCTGAGCTTCCTAGCCACAGCACAGTGGGGACGTTCCTTCTCGGCACAGCCAGAGCCCAGCTCCCAAATTCAAAACGTCCAGCCACTGCTCCCACACCAAAGGGGCTAGCACTGAAAGCTCTTGCTGGCCAGCACCTGCCCTAGGCAGCCCTTCTACAGCCCCACAAGCACTGGCGCTCTGAGCTTCCTAGCCACAGCACAGTGGGGACGTTCCTTCTCGGCAGAGCCACAGCCCAGCTCCCAAATTCAAAACGTCCAGCCCCTGCTCCCACACCAAAGGGGCTAGCACTGAAAGCTCTTGCTGGCCAGCACCTGCCCTAGGCAGCCCTTCCACAGCCCCACAAGCACTGGCGCTCTGAGCTTCCTAGCCACAGCACAGTGGGGACGTTCCTTCTCGGCACAGCCACAGCCCAGCTCCCAAATTCAAAACGTCCAGCCACTGCTCCCACACCAAAGGGGCTAGCACTGAAAGCTCTTGCTGGCCAGCACCTGCCCTAGGCAGCCCTTCCACAGCCCCACAAGCACTGGCGCTCTGAGCTTCCTAGCCACAGCACAGTGGGGACGTTCCTTCTCAGCACAGCCACAGCCCAGCTCCCAAATTCAAAACGTCCAGCCACTGCTCCCACACCAAAGGGGCTAGCACTGAAAGCTCTTGCTGGCCAGCACCTGCCCTAGGCAGCCCTTCCACAGCCCCACAAGCACTGGCGCTCTGAGCTTCCTAGCCACAGCACAGTGGGGACGTTCCTTCTCGGCACAGCCACAGCCCAGCTCCCAAATTCAAAACGTCCAGCCACTGCTCCCACACCAAAGGGGCTAGCACTGAAAGCTCTTGCTGGCCAGCACCTGCCCTAGGCAGCCCTTCCACAGCCCCACAAGCACTGGTGCTCTGAGCTTCCTAGCCACAGCACAGTGGGGACATTCCTTCTCGGCACAGCCAGAGGCCAGCTCCGAAATTCAAAACGTCCAGCCACTGCTCCCACACCAAAGGGGCTAGCACTGAAAGCTCTTGCTGGCCATCACCTGCCCTAGGCAGCCCTTCCACAGCCCCACAAGCACTGGCGCTCTGAGCTTCCTAGCCACAGCACAGTGGGGACGTTCCTTCTCGGCAGAGCCACAGCCCAGCTCCGAAATTCAAAACGTCCAGCCACTGCTCCCACACGAAAGGGGCCAGCACTGAAAGCTCTTGCTGGCCAGCACCTGCCCTAGGCAGCCCTTCCACAGCCCCACAAGCACTGGCGCTCTGAGCTTCCTAGCCACAGCACAGTGGGGACGTTCCTTCTCGGCACAGCCAGAGCCCAGCTCCCAAATTCAAAACGTCCAGCTACTGCTCCCACACCAAAGGGGCTAGCACTGAAAGCTCTTGCTGGCCAGCACCTGCCCTAGGCAGCCCTTCCACAGCCCCACAAGCACTGGCGCTCTGAGCTTCCTAGCCACAGCACAGTGGGGACATTCCTTCTCGGCACAGCCAGAGGCCAGCTCCGAAATTCAAAACGTCCAGCCACTGCTCCCACACCAAAGGGGCTAGCACTGAAAGCTCTTGCTGGCCATCACCTGCCCTAGGCAGCCCTTCCACAGCCCCACAAGCACTGGCGCTCTGAGCTTCCTAGCCACAGCACAGTGGGGACGTTCCTTCTCGGCAGAGCCACAGCCCAGCTCCGAAATTCAAAACGTCCAGCCACTGCTCCCACACGAAAGGGGCCAGCACTGAAAGCTCTTGCTGGCCAGCACCTGCCCTAGGCAGCCCTTCCACAGCCCCACAAGCACTGGCGCTCTGAGCTTCCTAGCCACAGCACAGTGGGGACGTTCCTTCTCGGCACAGCCAGAGCCCAGCTCCCAAATTCAAAACGTCCAGCTACTGCTCCCACACCAAAGGGGCTAGCACTGAAAGCTCTTGCTGGCCAGCACCTGCCCTAGGCAGCCCTTCCACAGCCCCACAAGCACTGGTGCTCTGAGCTTCCTAGCCACAGCACAGTGGGGACGTTCCTTCTCGGCACAGCCAGAGCCCAGCTCCCAAATTCAAAACGTCCAGCCACTGCTCCCACACCAAAGGGGCTAGCACTGAAAGCTCTTGCTGGCCAGCACCTGCCCTAGGCAGCCCTTCTACAGCCCCACAAGCACTGGCGCTCTGAGCTTCCTAGCCACAGCACAGTGGGGACGTTCCTTCTCGGCACAGCCAGAGCCCAGCTCCCAAATTCAAAACGTCCAGCCACTGCTCCCACACCAAAGGGGCTAGCACTGAAAGCTCTTGCTGGCCAGCACCTGCCCTAGGCAGCCCTTCCACAGCCCCACAAGCACTGGCGCTCTGAGCTTCCTAGCCACAGCACAGTGGGGACGTTCCTTCTCGGCACAGCCACAGCCCAGCTCCCAAATTCAAAACGTCCAGCCACTGCTCCCACACCAAAGGGGCTAGCACTGAAAGCTCTTGCTGGCCAGCACCTGCCCTAGGCAGCCCTTCCACAGCCCCACAAGCACTGGCGCTCTGAGCTTCCTAGCCACAGCACAGTGGGGACGTTCCTTCTCAGCACAGCCACAGCCCAGCTCCCAAATTCAAAACGTCCAGCCACTGCTCCCACACCAAAGGGGCTAGCACTGAAAGCTCTTGCTGGCCAGCACCTGCCCTAGGCAGCCCTTCCACAGCCCCACAAGCACTGGCGCTCTGAGCTTCCTAGCCACAGCACAGTGGGGACGTTCCTTCTCGGCACAGCCACAGCCCAGCTCCCAAATTCAAAACGTCCAGCCACTGCTCCCACACCAAAGGGGCTAGCACTGAAAGCTCTTGCTGGCCAGCACCTGCCCTAGGCAGCCCTTCCACAGCCCCACAAGCACTGGCGCTCTGAGCTTCCTAGCCACAGCACAGTGGGGACGTTCCTTCTCGGCACAGCCTCAGCCCAGCTCCGAAATTCAAAACGTCCAGCCACTGCTCCCACACGAAAGGGGCCAGCACTGAAAGCTCTTGCTGGCCAGCACCTGCCCTAGGCAGCCCTTCCACAGCCCCACAAGCACTGGCGCTCTGAGCTTCCTAGCCACAGCACAGTGGGGACGTTCCTTCTCGGCACAGCCACAGCCCAGCTCCCAAATTCAAAACGTCCAGCCACTGCTCCCACACCAAAGGGGCTAGCACTGAAAACTCTTGCTGGCCATCACCTGCCCTAGGCAGCCCTTCCACAGCCCCACAAGCACTGGCGCTCTGAGCTTCCTAGCCACAGCACAGTGGGGACGTTCCTTCTCAGCACAGCCACAGCCCAGCTCCCAAATTCAAAACGTCCAGCCACTGCTCCCACACCAAAGGGGCTAGCACTGAAAGCTCTTGCTGGCCATCACCTGCCCTAGGCAGCCCTTCCACAGCCCCACAAGCACTGGCGCTCTGAGCTTCCTAGCCACAGCACAGTGGGGACGTTCCTTCTCGGCACAGCCACAGCCCAGCTCCCAAATTCAAAACGTCCAGCCACTGCTCCCACACCAAAGGGGCTAGCACTGAAAGCTCTTGCTGGCCATCACCTGCCCTAGGCAGCCCTTCCACAGCCCCACAAGCACTGGCGCTCTGAGCTTCCTAGCCACAGCACAGTGGGGACGTTCCTTCTCGGCACAGCCACAGCCCAGCTCCGAAATTCAAAACGTCCAGCCACTGCTCCCACACCAAAGGGGCTAGCACTGAAAACTCTTGCTGGCCATCACCTGCCCTAGGCAGCCCTTCCACAGCCCCACAAGCACTGGCACTCTCAGCTTCCTAGCCACAGCACAGTGGGGACGTTCCTTCTCGGCACAGCCACAGCCCAGCTCCCAAATTCAAAACGTCCAGCCACTGCTCCCACACCAAAGGGGCTAGCACTGAAAGCTCTTGCTGGCCAGCACCTGCCCTAGGCAGCCCTTCCACAGCCCCACAAGCACTGGTGCTCTGAGCTTCCTAGCCACAGCACAGTGGGGACGTTCCTTCTCGGCAGAGCCAGAGCCCAGCTCCCAAATTCAAAACGTCCAGCCACTGCTCCCACATCAAAGGGGCTAGCACTGAAAGCTCTTGCTGGCCAGCACCTGCCCTAGGCAGCCCTTCCACAGCCCCACAAGCACTGGCGCTCTGAGCTTCCTAGCCACAGCACAGTGGGGACGTTCCTTCTCGGCACAGCCACAGCCCAGCTCCCAAATTCAAAACGTCCAGCCACTGCTCCCACACCAAAGGGGCTAGCACTGAAAGCTCTTGCTGGCCAGCACCTGCCCTAGGCAGCCCTTCCACAGCCCCACAAGCACTGGCGCTCTGAGCTTCCTAGCCACAGCACAGTGGGGACGTTCCTTCTCGGCACAGCCACAGCCCAGCTCCCAAATTCAAAACGTCCAGCCACTGCTCCCACACCAAAGGGGCTAGCACTGAAAGCTCTTGCTGGCCAGCACCTGCCCTAGGCAGCCCTTCCACAGCCCCACAAGCACTGGCACTCTGAGCTTCCTAGCCACAGCACAGTGGGGACGTTCCTTCTCGGCACAGCCACAGCCCAGCTCCCAAATTCAAAACGTCCAGCCACTGCTCCCACACCAAAGGGGCTAGCACTGAAAGCTCTTGCTGGCCAGCACCTGCCCTAGGCAGCCCTTCCACAGCCCCACAAGCACTGGTGCTCTGAGCTTCCTAGCCACAGCACAGTGGGGACGTTCCTTCTCGGCAGAGCCAGAGCCCAGCTCCCAAATTCAAAACGTCCAGCCACTGCTCCCACACCAAAGGGGCTAGCACTGAAAGCTCTTGCTGGCCATCACCTGCCCTAGGCAGCCCTTCCACAGCCCCACAAGCACTGGCGCTCTGAGCTTCCTAGCCACAGCACAGTGGGGACGTTCCTTCTCGGCACAGCCAGAGGCCAGCTCCGAAATTCAAAACGTCCAGCCACTGCTCCCACACCAAAGGGGCTAGCACTGAAAGCTCTTGCTGGCCAGCACCTGCCCTAGGCAGCCCTTCCACAGCCCCACAAGCACTGGCGCTCTGAGCTTCCTAGCCACAGCACAGTGGGGACGTTCCTTCTCGGCAGAGCCAGAGCCCAGCTCCCAAATTCAAAACGTCCAGCCACTGCTCCCACACCAAAGGGGCTAGCACTGAAAGCTCTTGCTGGCCAGCACCTGCCCTAGGCAGCCCTTCCACAGCCCCACAAGCACTGGCACTCTGAGCTTCCTAGCCACAGCACAGTGGGGACGTTCCTTCTCGGCACAGCCACAGCCCAGCTCCCAAATTCAAAACGTCCAGCTACTGCTCCCACACCAAAGGGGCTAGCACTGAAAGCTCTTGCTGGCCAGCACCTGCCCTAGGCAGCCCTTCCACAGCCCCACAAGCACTGGCCCTCTGAGCTTCCTAGCCACAGCACAGTGGGGACGTTCCTTCTCGGCACAGCCAGAGCCCAGCTCCCAAATTCAAAACGTCCAGCCACTGCTCCCACACCAAAGGGGCTAGCACTGAAAGCTCTTGCTGGCCAGCACCTGCCCTAGGCAGCCCTTCTACAGCCCCACAAGCACTGGCGCTCTGAGCTTCCTAGCCACAGCACAGTGGGGACGTTCCTTCTCGGCACAGCCACAGCCCAGCTCCCAAATTCAAAACGTCCAGCCACTGCTCCCACACCAAAGGGGCTAGCACTGAAAGCTCTTGCTGGCCAGCACCTGCCCTAGGCAGCCCTTCCACAGCCCCACAAGCACTGGCGCTCTGAACTTCCTCGCCACAGCACAGTGGGGACGTTCCTTCTCGGCACAGCCAGAGCCCAGCTCCCAAATCGGAAACGTCCAGCCACTGCTCCCACACCAAAGGGGCTAGCACTGAAAGCTCTTGCTGGCCAGCACCTGCCCTAGGCAGCCCTTCCACAGCCCCACAAGCACTGGCGCTCTGAGCTTCCTAGCCACAGCACAGTGGGGACGTTCCTTCTCGGCACAGCCACAGCCCAGCTCCCAAATTCAAAACGTCCAGCCACTGCTCCCACACCAAAGGGGCTAGCACTGAAAGCTCTTGCTGGCCAGCACCTGCCCTAGGCAGCCCTTCCACAGCCCCACAAGCACTGGCGCTCTGAGCTTCCTAGCCACAGCACAGTGGGGACGTTCCTTCTCGGAACAGCCAGAGCCCAGCTCCCAAATTCAAAACGTCCAGCCACTGCTCCCACACCAAAGGGGCTAGCACTGAAAGCTCTTGCTGGCCAGCACCTGCCCTAGGCAGCCCTTCCACAGCCCCACAAGCACTGGCGCTCTGAGCTTCCTAGCCACAGCACAGTGGGGACGTTCCTTCTCGGCACAGCCACAGCCCAGCTCCCAAATTCAAAACGTCCAGCCACTGCTCCCACACCAAAGGGGCTAGCACTGAAAGCTCTTGCTGGCCATCACCTGCCCTAGGCAGCCCTTCCACAGCCCCACAAGCACTGGCGCTCTGAGCTTCCTAGCCACAGCACAGTGGGGACGTTCCTTCTCGGCACAGCCACAGCCCAGCTCCCAAATTCAAAACGTCCAGCCACTGCTCCCACACCAAAGGGGCTAGCACTGAAAGCTCTTGCTGGCCAGCACCTGCCCTAGGCAGCCCTTCCACAGCCCCACAAGCACTGGTGCTCTGAGCTTCCTAGCCACAGTACAGTGGGGACGTTCCTTCTCGGCAGAGCCAGAGCCCAGCTCCCAAATTCAAAACGTCCAGCCACTGCTCCCACACCAAAGGGGCTAGCACTGAAAGCTCTTGCTGGCCAGCACCTGCCCTAGGCAGCCCTTCCACAGCCCCACAAGCACTGGCGCTCTGAGCTTCCTAGCCACAGCACTCTGCGGAAGTTCCTTCTCGGCACAGCCAGAGCCCAGCTCCGAAATTCAAAACGTCCAGCCACTGCTCCCACACCAAAGGGGCTAGCACTGAAAGCTCTTGCTGGCCAGCACCTGCCCTAGGCAGCCCTTCCACAGCCCCACAAGCACTGGCGCTCTGAGCTTCCTAGCCACAGCACAGTGGGGACGTTCCTTCTCGGCACAGCCACAGCCCAGCTCCCAAATTCAAAACGTCCAGCCACTGCTCCCACACCAAAGGGGCTAGCACTGAAAGCTCTTGCTGGCCATCACCTGCCCTAGGCAGCCCTTCCACAGCCCCACAAGCACTGGCGCTCTGAGCTTCCTAGCCACAGCACAGTGGGGACGTTCCTTCTCGGCACAGCCACAGCCCAGCTCCGAAATTCAAAACGTCCAGCCACTGCTCCCACACCAAAGGGGCTAGCACTGAAAACTCTTGCTGGCCATCACCTGCCCTAGGCAGCCCTTCCACAGCCCCACAAGCACTGGCGCTCTGAGCTTCCTAGCCACAGCACAGTGGGGACGTTCCTTCTCGGCACAGCCAGAGCCCAGCTCCCAAATTCAAAACGTCCAGCCACTGCTCCCACACCAAAGGGGCTAGCACTGAAAGCTCTTGCTGGCCAGCACCTGCCCTAGGCAGCCCTTCCACAGCCCCACAAGCACTGGCGCTCTGAGCTTCCTAGCCACAGCACAGTGGGGACGTTCCTTCTCGGCACAGCCAGAGCCCAGCTCCCAAATTCAAAACGTCCAGCCACTGCTCCCACACCAAAGGGGCTAGCACTGAAAGCTCTTGCTGGCCATCACCTGCCCTAGGCAGCCCTTCCACAGCCACACAAGCACTGGCGCTCTGAGCTTCCTAGCCACAGCACAGTGGGGACGTTCCTTCTCGGCACAGCCACAGCCCACCTCCGAAATTCAAAACGTCCAGCCACTGCTCCCACACCAAAGGGGCTAGCACTGAAAGCTCTTGCTGGCCATCACCTGCCCTAGGCAGCCCTTCCACAGCCCCACAAGCACTGGCGCTCTGAGCTTCCTAGCCACAGCACAGTGGGGACGTTCCTTCTCGGCAGAGCCAGAGCCCAGCTCCCAAATCGGAAACGTCCAGCCACTGCTCCCACACCAAAGGGGCTAGCACTGAAAGCTCTTGCTGGCCATCACCTGCCCTAGGCAGCCCTTCCACAGCCCCACAAGCACTGGCGCTCTGAGCTTCCTAGCCACAGCACAGTGGGGACGTTCCTTCTCGGCACAGCCACAGCCCAGCTCCCAAATCGGAAACGTCCAGCCACTGCTCCCACACCAAAGGGGCTAGCACTGAAAGCTCTTGCTGGCCATCACCTGCCCTAGGCAGCCCTTCCACAGCCCCACAAGCACTGGCGCTCTCAGCTTCCTAGCCACAGCACAGTGGGGACGTTCCTTCTCGGCACAGCCACAGCCCAGCTCCCAAATTCAAAACGTCCAGCCACTGCTCCCACACCAAAGGGGCTAGCACTGAAAGCTCTTGCTGGCCATCACCTGCCCTAGGCAGCCCTTCCACAGCCCCACAAGCACTGGCGCTCTGAGCTTCCTAGCCACAGCACAGTGCGGACGTTCCTTCTCGGCACAGCCACAGCCCAGCTCCGAAATTCAAAACGTCCAGCCACTGCTCCCACACCAAAGGGGCTAGCACTGAAAACTCTTGCTGGCCATCACCTGCCCTAGGCAGCCCTTCCACAGCCCCACAAGCACTGGCGCTCTGAGCTTCCTAGCCACAGCACAGTAGGGACGTTCCTTCTCGGCAGAGCCAGAGCCCAGCTCCCAAATTCAAAACGTCCAGCCACTGCTCCCACACCAAAGGGGCTAGCACTGAAAGCTCTTGCTGGCCAGCACCTGCCCTAGGCAGCCCTTCCACAGCCCCACAAGCACTGGCGCTCTGAGCTTCCTAGCCACAGCACAGTGGGGACGTTCCTTCTCGGCACAGCCAGAGCCCAGCTCCCAAATTCAAAACGTCCAGCCACTGCTCCCACACCAAAGGGGCTAGCACTGAAAGCTCTTGCTGGCCATCACCTGCCCTAGGCAGCCCTTCCACAGCCCCACAAGCACTGGCCCTCTGAGCTTCCTAGCCACAGCACAGTGGGGACGTTCCTTCTCGGCACAGCCAGAGCCCAGCTCCCAAATCGGAAACGTCCAGCCACTGCTCCCACACCAAAGGGGCTAGCACTGAAAGCTCTTGCTGGCCAGCACCTGCCCTAGGCAGCCCTTCCACAGCCCCACAAGCACTGGCGCTCTGAGCTTCCTAGCCACAGCACAGTGGGGACGTTCCTTCTCGGCACAGCCACAGCCCAGCTCCCAAATCGGAAACGTCCAGCCACTGCTCCCACACCAAAGGGGCTAGCACTGAAAGCTCTTGCTGGCCAGCACCTGCCCTAGGCAGCCCTTCCACAGCCCCACAAGCACTGGCGCTCTCAGCTTCCTAGCCACAGCACAGTGGGGACGTTCCTTCTCGGCACAGCCACAGCCCAGCTCCGAAATTCAAAACGTCCAGCCACTGCTCCCACACCAAAGGGGCTAGCACTGAAAGCTCTTGCTGGCCAGCACCTGCCCTAGGCAGCCCTTCCACAGCCCCACAAGCACTGGCGCTCTGAGCTTCCTAGCCACAGCACAGTGGGGACGTTCCTTCTCGGCAGAGCCACAGCCCACCTCCGAAATTCAAAACGTCCAGCCACTGCTCCCACACCAAAGGGGCTAGCACTGAAAGCTCTTGCTGGCCAGCACCTGCCCTAGGCAGCCCTTCCACAGCCCCACAAGCACTGGTGCTCTGAGCTTCCTAGCCACAGCACAGTGGGGACGTTCCTTCTCGGCACAGCCACAGCCCAGCTCCCAAATTCAAAACGTCCAGCCCCTGCTCCCACACCAAAGGGGCTAGCACTGAAAGCTCTTGCTGGCCAGCACCTGCCCTAGGCAGCCCTTCCACAGCCCCACAAGCACTGGCGCTCTGAGCTTCCTAGCCACAGCACAGTGGGGACGTTCCTTCTCGGCAGAGCCACAGCCCACCTCCGAAATTCAAAACGTCCAGCCACTGCTCCCACACGAAAGGGGCCAGCACTGAAAGCTCTTGCTGGCCAGCACCTGCCCTAGGCAGCCCTTCCACAGCCCCACAAGCACTGGCGCTCTGAGCTTCCTAGCCACAGCACAGTGGGGACGTTCCTTCTCGGCACAGCCACAGCCCAGCTCCCAAATTCAAAACGTCCAGCCACTGCTCCCACACCAAAGGGGCTAGCACTGAAAGCTCTTGCTGGCCATCACCTGCCCTAGGCAGCCCTTCCACAGCCCCACAAGCACTGGCGCTCTGAGCTTCCTAGCCACAGCACAGTGGGGACGTTCCTTCTCGGCAGAGCCACAGCCCAGCTCCGAAATTCAAAACGTCCAGCCACTGCTCCCACACCAAAGGGGCTAGCACTGAAAGCTCTTGCTGGCCAGCACCTGCCCTAGGCAGCCCTTCCACAGCCCCACAAGCACTGGCGCTCTGAGCTTCCTAGCCACAGCACAGTGGGGACGTTCCTTCTCGGCAGAGCCACAGCCCACCTCCGAAATTCAAAACGTCCAGCTACTGCTCCCACACCAAAGGGGCTAGCACTGAAAGCTCTTGCTGGCCAGCACCTGCCCTAGGCAGCCCTTCCACAGCCCCACAAGCACTGGTGCTCTGAGCTTCCTAGCCACAGCACAGTGGGGACGTTCCTTCTCGGCACAGCCAGAGCCCAGCTCCCAAATTCAAAACGTCCAGCCACTGCTCCCACACCAAAGGGGCTAGCACTGAAAGCTCTTGCTGGCCAGCACCTGCCCTAGGCAGCCCTTCCACAGCCCCACAAGCACTGGCGCTCTGAGCTTCCTAGCCACAGCACAGTGGGGACGTTCCTTCTCGGCACAGCCAGAGCCCAGCTCCCAAATCGGAAACGTCCAGCCACTGCTCCCACACCAAAGGGGCTAGCACTGAAAGCTCTTGCTGGCCAGCACCTGCCCTAGGCAGCCCTTCCACAGCCCCACAAGCACTGGCGCTCTGAGCTTCCTAGCCACAGCACAGTGGGGACGTTCCTTCTCGGCACAGCCACAGCCCAGCTCCCAAATTCAAAACGTCCAGCCACTGCTCCCACACCAAAGGGGCTAGCACTGAAAGCTCTTGCTGGCCAGCACCTGCCCTAGGCAGCCCTTCCACAGCCCCACAAGCACTGGCGCTCTGAGCTTCCTAGCCACAGCACAGTGGGGACGTTCCTTCTCGGCACAGCCACAGCCCAGCTCCCAAATTCAAAACGTCCAGCCACTGCTCCCACACGAAAGGGGCCAGCACTGAAAGCTCTTGCTGGCCATCACCTGCCCTAGGCAGCCCTTCCACAGCTCCACAAGCACTGGCACTCTGAGCTTCCTAGCCACAGCACAGTGGGGACGTTCCTTCTCGGCACAGCCACAGCCCAGCTCCCAAATTCAAAACGTCCAGCCACTGCTCCCACACCAAAGGGGCTAGCACTGAAAGCTCTTGCTGGCCAGCACCTGCCCTAGGCAGCCCTTCCACAGCCCCACAAGCACTGGTGCTCTGAGCTTCCTAGCCACAGCACAGTGGGGACGTTCCTTCTCGGCAGAGCCACAGCCCACCTCCGAAATTCAAAAGGTCCAGCCACTGCTCCCACACGAAAGGGGCCAGCACTGAAAGCTCTTGCTGGCCAGCACCTGCCCTAGGCAGCCCTTCCACAGCCCCACAAGCACTGGCGCTCTGAGCTTCCTAGCCACAGCACAGTGGGGACGTTCCTTCTCGGCAGAGCCACAGCCCAGCTCCCAAATTCAAAACGTCCAGCCACTGCTCCCACACGAAAGGGGCTAGCACTGAAAGCTCTTGCTGGCCATCACCTGCCCTAGGCAGCCCTTCCACAGCCCCACAAGCACTGGCGCTCTGAGCTTCCTAGCCACAGCACAGTGGGGACGTTCCTTCTCGGCACAGCCACAGCCCAGCTCCGAAATTCAAAACGTCCAGCCACTGCTCCCACACCAAAGGGGCTAGCACTGAAAACTCTTGCTGGCCAGCACCTGCCCTAGGCAGCCCTTCCACAGCCCCACAAGCACTGGCGCTCTGAGCTTCCTAGCCACAGCACAGTGGGGACGTTCCTTCTCAGCACAGCCACAGCCCAGCTCCCAAATTCAAAACGTCCAGCCACTGCTCCCACATCAAAGGGGCTAGCACTGAAAGCTCTTGCTGGCCAGCACCTGCCCTAGGCAGCCCTTCCACAGCCCCACAAGCACTGGCGCTCTGAGCTTCCTAGCCACAGCACAGTGGGGACGTTCCTTCTCGGCACAGCCAGAGCCCAGCTCCCAAATTCAAAACGTCCAGCCACTGCTCCCACACCAAAGGGGCTAGCACTGAAAGCTCTTGCTGGCCAGCACCTGCCCTAGGCAGCCCTTCCACAGCCCCACAAGCACTGGCGCTCTGAGCTTCCTAGCCACAGCACAGTGGGGACGTTCCTTCTCGGCACAGCCACAGCCCAGCTCCCAAATTCAAAACGTCCAGCCACTGCTCCCACACCAAAGGGGCTAGCACTGAAAGCTCTTGCTGGCCAGCACCTGCCCTAGGCAGCCCTTCCACAGCCCCACAAGCACTGGCGCTCTGAGCTTCCTAGCCACAGCACAGTGGGGACGTTCCTTCTCGGCACAGCCTCAGCCCAGCTCCGAAATTCAAAACGTCCAGCCACTGCTCCCACACGAAAGGGGCCAGCACTGAAAGCTCTTGCTGGCCAGCACCTGCCCTAGGCAGCCCTTCCACAGCCCCACAAGCACTGGCGCTCTGAGCTTCCTAGCCACAGCACAGTGGGGACGTTCCTTCTCGGCACAGCCACAGCCCAGCTCCCAAATTCAAAACGTCCAGCCACTGCTCCCACACCAAAGGGGCTAGCACTGAAAACTCTTGCTGGCCATCACCTGCCCTAGGCAGCCCTTCCACAGCCCCACAAGCACTGGCGCTCTGAGCTTCCTAGCCACAGCACAGTGGGGACGTTCCTTCTCAGCACAGCCACAGCCCAGCTCCCAAATTCAAAACGTCCAGCCACTGCTCCCACACCAAAGGGGCTAGCACTGAAAGCTCTTGCTGGCCAGCACCTGCCCTAGGCAGCCCTTCCACAGCCCCACAAGCACTGGCGCTCTGAGCTTCCTAGCCACAGCACAGTGGGGACGTTCCTTCTCGGCACAGCCACAGCCCAGCTCCCAAATTCAAAACGTCCAGCCACTGCTCCCACACCAAAGGGGCTAGCACTGAAAGCTCTTGCTGGCCATCACCTGCCCTAGGCAGCCCTTCCACAGCCCCACAAGCACTGGCGCTCTGAGCTTCCTAGCCACAGCACAGTGGGGACGTTCCTTCTCGGCACAGCCAGAGCCCAGCTCCCAAATTCAAAACGTCCAGCCACTGCTCCCACACCAAAGGGGCTAGCACTGAAAGCTCTTGCTGGCCATCACCTGCCCTAGGCAGCCCTTCCACAGCCCCACAAGCACTGGCACTCTCAGCTTCCTAGCCACAGCACAGTGGGGACGTTCCTTCTCGGCACAGCCACAGCCCAGCTCCCAAATTCAAAACGTCCAGCCACTGCTCCCACACCAAAGGGGCTAGCACTGAAAGCTCTTGCTGGCCAGCACCTGCCCTAGGCAGCCCTTCCACAGCCCCACAAGCACTGGTGCTCTGAGCTTCCTAGCCACAGCACAGTGGGGACGTTCCTTCTCGGCAGAGCCAGAGCCCAGCTCCCAAATTCAAAACGTCCAGCCACTGCTCCCACATCAAAGGGGCTAGCACTGAAAGCTCTTGCTGGCCAGCACCTGCCCTAGGCAGCCCTTCCACAGCCCCACAAGCACTGGCGCTCTGAGCTTCCTAGCCACAGCACAGTGGGGACGTTCCTTCTCGGCACAGCCACAGCCCAGCTCCCAAATTCAAAACGTCCAGCCACTGCTCCCACACCAAAGGGGCTAGCACTGAAAGCTCTTGCTGGCCAGCACCTGCCCTAGGCAGCCCTTCCACAGCCCCACAAGCACTGGCGCTCTGAGCTTCCTAGCCACAGCACAGTGGGGACGTTCCTTCTCGGCACAGCCACAGCCCAGCTCCCAAATTCAAAACGTCCAGCCACTGCTCCCACACCAAAGGGGCTAGCACTGAAAGCTCTTGCTGGCCAGCACCTGCCCTAGGCAGCCCTTCCACAGCCCCACAAGCACTGGTGCTCTGAGCTTCCTAGCCACAGCACAGTGGGGACGTTCCTTCTCGGCACAGCCACAGCCCAGCTCCCAAATTCAAAACGTCCAGCCACTGCTCCCACACCAAAGGGGCTAGCACTGAAAGCTCTTGCTGGCCAGCACCTGCCCTAGGCAGCCCTTCCACAGCCCCACAAGCACTGGCGCTCTGAGCTTCCTAGCCACAGCACAGTGGGGACGTTCCTTCTCGGCACAGCCAGAGCCCAGCTCCCAAATTCAAAACGTCCAGCTACTGCTCCCACACCAAAGGGGCTAGCACTGAAAGCTCTTGCTGGCCAGCACCTGCCCTAGGCAGCCCTTCCACAGCCCCACAAGCACTGGCGCTCTGAGCTTCCTAGCCACAGCACAGTGGGGACGTTCCTTCTCGGCACAGCCACAGCCCAGCTCCCAAATTCAAAACGTCCAGCCACTGCTCCCACACAAAAGGGGCTAGCACTGAAAGCTCTTGCTGGCCATCACCTGCCCTAGGCAGCCCTTCCACAGCCCCACAAGCACTGGCACTCTGAGCTTCCTAGCCACAGCACAGTGGGGACGTTCCTTCTCGGCACAGCCAGAGCCCAGCTCCCAAATTCAAAACGTCCAGCCACTGCTCCCACACCAAAGGGGCTAGCACTGAAAGCTCTTGCTGGCCAGCACCTGCCCTAGGCAGCCCTTCCACAGCCCCACAAGCACTGGTGCTCTGAGCTTCCTAGCCACAGCACAGTGGGGACGTTCCTTCTCGGCAGAGCCAGAGCCCAGCTCCCAAATTCAAAACGTCCAGCCACTGCTCCCACACCAAAGGGGCTAGCACTGAAAGCTCTTGCTGGCCATCACCTGCCCTAGGCAGCCCTTCCACAGCCCCACAAGCACTGGCGCTCTGAGCTTCCTAGCCACAGCACAGTGGGGACGTTCCTTCTCGGCACAGCCAGAGCCCAGCTCCGAAATTCAAAACGTCCAGCCACTGCTCCCACACCAAAGGGGCTAGCACTGAAAGCTCTTGCTGGCCATCACCTGCCCTAGGCAGCCCTTCCACAGCCCCACAAGCACTGGCGCTCTGAGCTTCCTAGCCACAGCACAGTGGGGACGTTCCTTCTCGGCAGAGCCACAGCCCACCTCCGAAATTCAAAACGTCCAGCCACTGCTCCCACACCAAAGGGGCTAGCACTGAAAGCTCTTGCTGGCCATCACCTGCCCTAGGCAGCCCTTCCACAGCCCCACAAGCACTGGCGCTCTGAGCTTCCTAGCCACAGCACAGTGGGGACGTTCCTTCTCGGCACAGCCAGAGCCCAGCTCCCAAATTCAAAACGTCCAGCTACTGCTCCCACACCAAAGGGGCTAGCACTGAAAGCTCTTGCTGGCCAGCACCTGCCCTAGGCAGCCCTTCCACAGCCCCACAAGCACTGGCCCTCTGAGCTTCCTAGCCACAGCACAGTGGGGACGTTCCTTCTCGGCACAGCCAGAGCCCAGCTCCCAAATTCAAAACGTCCAGCCACTGCTCCCACACCAAAGGGGCTAGCACTGAAAGCTCTTGCTGGCCAGCACCTGCCCTAGGCAGCCCTTCTACAGCCCCACAAGCACTGGCGCTCTGAGCTTCCTAGCCACAGCACAGTGGGGACGTTCCTTCTCGGCACAGCCAGAGCCCAGCTCCCAAATCCGAAACGTCCAGCCACTGCTCCCACACCAAAGGGGCTAGCACTGAAAGCTCTTGCTGGCCAGCACCTGCCCTAGGCAGCCCTTCCACAGCCCCACAAGCACTGGCGCTCTGAACTTCCTCGCCACAGCACAGTGGGGACGTTCCTTCTCGGCACAGCCAGAGCCCAGCTCCCAAATCGGAAACGTCCAGCCACTGCTCCCACACCAAAGGGGCTAGCACTGAAAGCTCTTGCTGGCCAGCACCTGCCCTAGGCAGCCCTTCCACAGCCCCACAAGCACTGGCGCTCTGAGCTTCCTAGCCACAGCACAGTGGGGACGTTCCTTCTCGGCACAGCCAGAGCCCAGCTCCCAAATTCAAAACGTCCAGCCACTGCTCCCACACCAAAGGGGCTAGCACTGAAAGCTCTTGCTGGCCATCACCTGCCCTAGGCAGCCCTTCCACAGCCCCACAAGCACTGGCGCTCTGAGCTTCCTAGCCACAGCACAGTGGGGACGTTCCTTCTCGGCACAGCCACAGCCCAGCTCCCAAATTCAAAACGTCCAGCCACTGCTCCCACACCAAAGGGGCTAGCACTGAAAGCTCTTGCTGGCCATCACCTGCCCTAGGCAGCCCTTCCACAGCCCCACAAGCACTGGCACTCTGAGCTTCCTAGCCACAGCACAGTGGGGACGTTCCTTCTCGGCACAGCCAGAGCCCAGCTCCCAAATTCAAAACGTCCAGCCACTGCTCCCACACCAAAGGGGCTAGCACTGAAAGCTCTTGCTGGCCAGCACCTGCCCTAGGCAGCCCTTCCACAGCCCCACAAGCACTGGTGCTCTGAGCTTCCTAGCCACAGTACAGTGGGGACGTTCCTTCTCGGCAGAGCCAGAGCCCAGCTCCCAAATTCAAAACGTCCAGCCACTGCTCCCACACCAAAGGGGCTAGCACTGAAAGCTCTTGCTGGCCATCACCTGCCCTAGGCAGCCCTTCCACAGCCCCACAAGCACTGGCGCTCTGAGCTTCCTAGCCACAGCACAGTGGGGACGTTCCTTCTCGGCACAGCCAGAGCCCAGCTCCGAAATTCAAAACGTCCAGCCACTGCTCCCACACCAAAGGGGCTAGCACTGAAAGCTCTTGCTGGCCAGCACCTGCCCTAGGCAGCCCTTCCACAGCCCCACAAGCACTGGCGCTCTGAGCTTCCTAGCCACAGCACAGTGGGGACGTTCCTACTCGGCACAGCCACAGCCCAGCTCCCAAATTCAAAACGTCCAGCCACTGCTCCCACACCAAAGGGGCTAGCACTGAAAGCTCTTGCTGGCCATCACCTGCCCTAGGCAGCCCTTCCACAGCCCCACAAGCACTGGCGCTCTGAGCTTCCTAGCCACAGCACAGTGGGGACGTTCCTTCTCGGCACAGCCACAGCCCAGCTCCCAAATTCAAAACGTCCAGCCACTGCTCCCACACCAAAGGGGCTAGCACTGAAAACTCTTGCTGGCCATCACCTGCCCTAGGCAGCCCTTCCACAGCCCCACAAGCACTGGCGCTCTGAGCTTCCTAGCCACAGCACAGTAGGGACGTTCCTTCTCGGCAGAGCCAGAGCCCAGCTCCCAAATTCAAAACGTCCAGCCACTGCTCCCACACCAAAGGGGCTAGCACTGAAAGCTCTTGCTGGCCAGCACCTGCCCTAGGCAGCCCTTCCACAGCCCCACAAGCACTGGCGCTCTGAGCTTCCTAGCCACAGCACAGTGGGGACGTTCCTTCTCGGCACAGCCAGAGCCCAGCTCCCAAATTCAAAACGTCCAGCCACTGCTCCCACACCAAAGGGGCTAGCACTGAAAGCTCTTGCTGGCCATCACCTGCCCTAGGCAGCCCTTCCACAGCCCCACAAGCACTGGCGCTCTGAGCTTCCTAGCCACAGCACAGTGCGGACGTTCCTTCTCGGCACAGCCACAGCCCACCTCCGAAATTCAAAACGTCCAGCCACTGCTCCCACACGAAAGGGGCCAGCACTGAAAGCTCTTGCTGGCCATCACCTGCCCTAGGCAGCCCTTCCACAGCCCCACAAGCACTGGCGCTCTGAGCTTCCTAGCCACAGCACAGTGGGGACGTTCCTTCTCGGCAGAGCCAGAGCCCAGCTCCCAAATCGGAAACGTCCAGCCACTGCTCCCACACCAAAGGGGCTAGCACTGAAAGCTCTTGCTGGCCATCACCTGCCCTAGGCAGCCCTTCCACAGCCCCACAAGCACTGGCGCTCTGAGCTTCCTAGCCACAGCACAGTGGGGACGTTCCTTCTCGGCACAGCCACAGCCCAGCTCCCAAATCGGAAACGTCCAGCCACTGCTCCCACACCAAAGGGGCTAGCACTGAAAGCTCTTGCTGGCCATCACCTGCCCTAGGCAGCCCTTCCACAGCCCCACAAGCACTGGCGCTCTCAGCTTCCTAGCCACAGCACAGTGGGGACGTTCCTTCTCGGCACAGCCACAGCCCAGCTCCCAAATTCAAAACGTCCAGCCACTGCTCCCACACCAAAGGGGCTAGCACTGAAAGCTCTTGCTGGCCATCACCTGCCCTAGGCAGCCCTTCCACAGCCCCACAAGCACTGGCGCTCTGAGCTTCCTAGCCACAGCACAGTGGGGACGTTCCTTCTCGGCACAGCCACAGCCCAGCTCCGAAATTCAAAACGTCCAGCCACTGCTCCCACACCAAAGGGGCTAGCACTGAAAACTCTTGCTGGCCATCACCTGCCCTAGGCAGCCCTTCCACAGCCCCACAAGCACTGGCGCTCTGAGCTTCCTAGCCACAGCACAGTGGGGACGTTCCTTCTCGGCAGAGCCAGAGCCCAGCTCCCAAATTCAAAACGTCCAGCCACTGCTCCCACACCAAAGGGGCTAGCACTGAAAGCTCTTGCTGGCCAGCACCTGCCCTAGGCAGCCCTTCCACAGCCCCACAAGCACTGGCGCTCTGAGCTTCCTAGCCACAGCACAGTGGGGACGTTCCTTCTCGGCACAGCCAGAGCCCAGCTCCCAAATTCAAAACGTCCAGCCACTGCTCCCACACCAAAGGGGCTAGCACTGAAAGCTCTTGCTGGCCAGCACCTGCCCTAGGCAGCCCTTCCACAGCCCCACAAGCACTGGCGCTCTGAGCTTCCTAGCCACAGCACAGTGGGGACGTTCCTTCTCGGCAGAGCCACAGCCCACCTCCGAAATTCAAAACGTCCAGCCACTGCTCCCACACCAAAGGGGCTAGCACTGAAAGCTCTTGCTGGCCAGCACCTGCCCTAGGCAGCCCTTCCACAGCCCCACAAGCACTGGCGCTCTGAGCTTCCTAGCCACAGCACAGTGGGGACGTTCCTTCTCGGCACAGCCACAGCCCAGCTCCCAAATCGGAAACGTCCAGCCACTGCTCCCACACCAAAGGGGCTAGCACTGAAAGCTCTTGCTGGCCAGCACCTGCCCTAGGCAGCCCTTCCACAGCCCCACAAGCACTGGTGCTCTGAGCTTCCTAGCCACAGCACAGTGGGGACGTTCCTTCTCGGCACAGCCACAGCCCAGCTCCCAAATTCAAAACGTCCAGCCCCTGCTCCCACACCAAAGGGGCTAGCACTGAAAACTCTTGCTGGCCAGCACCTGCCCTAGGCAGCCCTTCCACAGCCCCACAAGCACTGGCGCTCTGAGCTTCCTAGCCACAGCACAGTGGGGACGTTCCTTCTCGGCAGAGCCAGAGCCCAGCTCCCAAATTCAAAACGTCCAGCCACTGCTCCCACACCAAAGGGGCTAGCACTGAAAGCTCTTGCTGGCCAGCACCTGCCCTAGGCAGCCCTTCCACAGCCCCACAAGCACTGGCGCTCTGAGCTTCCTAGCCACAGCACAGTGGGGATGTTCCTTCTCGGCACAGCCACAGCCCAGCTCCCAAATTCAAAACGTCCAGCCACTGCTCCCACACCAAAGGGGCTAGCACTGAAAGCTCTTGCTGGCCATCACCTGCCCTAGGCAGCCCTTCCACAGCCCCACAAGCACTGGCGCTCTGAGCTTCCTAGCCACAGCACAGTGGGGACGTTCCTTCTCGGCACAGCCACAGCCCAGCTCCCAAATTCAAAACGTCCAGCCACTGCTCCCACACCAAAGGGGCTAGCACTGAAAGCTCTTGCTGGCCATCACCTGCCCTAGGCAGCCCTTCCACAGCCCCACAAGCACTGGCGCTCTGAGCTTCCTAGCCACAGCACAGTGGGGACGTTCCTTCTCGGCACAGCCAGAGCCCAGCTCCCAAATTCAAAACGTCCAGCCACTGCTCCCACACCAAAGGGGCTAGCACTGAAAGCTCTTGCTGGCCAGCACCTGCCCTAGGCAGCCCTTCCACAGCCCCACAAGCACTGGTGCTCTGAGCTTCCTAGCCACAGCACAGTGGGGACGTTCCTTCTCGGCACAGCCAGAGCCCAGCTCCCAAATTCAAAACGTCCAGCCACTGCTCCCACACCAAAGGGGCTAGCACTGAAAGCTCTTGCTGGCCAGCACCTGCCCTAGGCAGCCCTTCCACAGCCCCACAAGCACTGGCGCTCTGAGCTTCCTCGCCACAGCACAGTGGGGACGTTCCTTCTCGGCACAGCCAGAGCCCAGCTCCCAAATCGGAAACGTCCAGCCACTGCTCCCACACCAAAGGGGCTAGCACTGAAAGCTCTTGCTGGCCAGCACCTGCCCTAGGCAGCCCTTCCACAGCCCCACAAGCACTGGCGCTCTGAGCTTCCTAGCCACAGCACAGTGGGGACGTTCCTTCTCGGCACAGCCACAGCCCAGCTCCCAAATTCAAAACGTCCAGCCACTGCTCCCACACCAAAGGGGCTAGCACTGAAAGCTCTTGCTGGCCAGCACCTGCCCTAGGCAGCCCTTCCACAGCCCCACAAGCACTGGCGCTCTGAGCTTCCTCGCCACAGCACAGTGGGGACGTTCCTTCTCGGCACAGCCACAGCCCAGCTCCCAAATTCAAAACGTCCAGCCACTGCTCCCACACGAAAGGGGCCAGCACTGAAAGCTCTTGCTGGCCATCACCTGCCCTAGGCAGCCCTTCCACAGCCCCACAAGCACTGGCACTCTGAGCTTCCTAGCCACAGCACAGTGGGGACGTTCCTTCTCGGCACAGCCACAGCCCAGCTCCCAAATTCAAAACGTCCAGCCCCTGCTCCCACACCAAAGGGGCTAGCACTGAAAGCTCTTGCTGGCCAGCACCTGCCCTAGGCAGCCCTTCCACAGCCCCACAAGCACTGGCGCTCTGAGCTTCCTAGCCACAGCACAGTGGGGACGTTCCTTCTCGGCAGAGCCAGAGCCCAGCTCCCAAATTCAAAACGTCCAGCCACTGCTCCCACACCAAAGGGGCTAGCACTGAAAGCTCTTGCTGGCCATCACCTGCCCTAGGCAGCCCTTCCACAGCCCCACAAGCACTGGCGCTCTGAGCTTCCTAGCCACAGCACAGTGGGGACGTTCCTTCTCGGCACAGCCACAGCCCACCTCCGAAATTCAAAACGTCCAGCCACTGCTCCCACACCAAAGGGGCTAGCACTGAAAGCTCTTGCTGGCCAGCACCTGCCCTAGGCAGCCCTTCCACAGCCCCACAAGCACTGGCGCTCTGAGCTTCCTAGCCACAGCACAGTGGGGACGTTCCTTCTCGGCACAGCCAGAGCCCAGCTCCCAAATTCAAAACGTCCAGCCACTGCTCCCACACCAAAGGGGCTAGCACTGAAAGCTCTTGCTGGCCAGCACCTGCCCTAGGCAGCCCTTCCACAGCCCCACAAGCACTGGCGCTCTGAGCTTCCTAGCCACAGCACAGTGGGGACGTTCCTTCTCGGCACAGCCAGAGCCCAGCTCCCAAATTCAAAACGTCCAGCCACTGCTCCCACACCAAAGGGGCTAGCACTGAAAGCTCTTGCTGGCCAGCACCTGCCCTAGGCAGCCCTTCCACAGCCCCACAAGCACTGGCGCTCTGAGCTTCCTAGCCACAGCACAGTGGGGACGTTCCTTCTCGGCACAGCCACAGCCCAGCTCCCAAATTCAAAACGTCCAGCCACTGCTCCCACACCAAAGGGGCTAGCACTGAAAGCTCTTGCTGGCCAGCACCTGCCCTAGGCAGCCCTTCCACAGCCCCACAAGCACTGGCGCTCTGAGCTTCCTAGCCACAGCACAGTGGGGACGTTCCTTCTCGGCAGAGCCAGAGCCCAGCTCCCAAATCGGAAACGTCCAGCCACTGCTCCCACACCAAAGGGGCTAGCACTGAAAGCTCTTGCTGGCCAGCACCTGCCCTAGGCAGCCCTTCCACAGCCCCACAAGCACTGGTGCTCTGAGCTTCCTAGCCACAGTACAGTGGGGACGTTCCTTCTCGGCAGAGCCAGAGCCCAGCTCCAAAATTCAAAACGTCCAGCCACTGCTCCCACACCAAAGGGGCTAGCACTGAAAGCTCTTGCTGGCCAGCACCTGCCCTAGGCAGCCCTTCCACAGCCCCACAAGCACTGGCGCTCTGAGCTTCCTAGCCACAGCACAGTGGGGACGTTCCTTCTCGGCACAGCCAGAGCCCAGCTCCCAAATTCAAAACGTCCAGCCACTGCTCCCACACCAAAGGGGCTAGCACTGAAAGCTCTTGCTGGCCAGCACCTGCCCTAGGCAGCCCTTCCACAGCCCCACAAGCACTGGCGCTCTGAGCTTCCTAGCCACAGCACAGTGGGGACGTTCCTTCTCGGCACAGCCACAGCCCAGCTCCGAAATTCAAAACGTCCAGCCACTGCTCCCACACCAAAGGGGCTAGCACTGAAAGCTCTTGCTGGCCATCACCTGCCCTAGGCAGCCCTTCCACAGCCCCACAAGCACTGGCGCTCTGAGCTTCCTAGCCACAGCACAGTGGGGACGTTCCTTCTCGGCAGAGCCACAGCCCACCTCCGAAATTCAAAACGTCCAGCCACTGCTCCCACACGAAAGGGGCCAGCACTGAAAGCTCTTGCTGGCCAGCACCTGCCCTAGGCAGCCCTTCCACAGCCCCACAAGCACTGGCGCTCTGAGCTTCCTAGCCACAGCACAGTGGGGACGTTCCTTCTCGGCACAGCCACAGCCCAGCTCCCAAATTCAAAACGTCCAGCCACTGCTCCCACACCAAAGGGGCTAGCACTGAAAACTCTTGCTGGCCATCACCTGCCCTAGGCAGCCCTTCCACAGCCCCACAAGCACTGGCGCTCTGAGCTTCCTAGCCACAGCACAGTGGGGACGTTCCTTCTCGGCAGAGCCAGAGTCCAGCTCCCAAATTCAAAACGTCCAGCCCCTGCTCCCACACCAAAGGGGCTAGCACTGAAAGCTCTTGCTGGCCAGCACCTGCCCTAGGCAGCCCTTCCACAGCCCCACAAGCACTGGTGCTCTGAGCTTCCTAGCCACAGTACAGTGGGGACGTTCCTTCTCGGCAGAGCAAGAGCCCAGCTCCCAAATTCAAAACGTCCAGCCACTGCTCCCACACCAAAGGGGCTAGCACTGAAAGCTCTTGCTGGCCATCACCTGCCCTAGGCAGCCCTTCCACAGCCCCACAAGCACTGGCGCTCTGAGCTTCCTAGCCACAGCACAGTGGGGACGTT
Organism: Aptenodytes patagonicus; assembly: GCF_965638725.1. Lineage (NCBI taxonomy): Eukaryota > Metazoa > Chordata > Aves > Sphenisciformes > Spheniscidae > Aptenodytes > Aptenodytes patagonicus. The sequence continues at coordinate 154,304 of NW_027472065.1, forward strand.
CCTTCTCGGCACAGCCAGAGCCCAGCTCCCAAATTCAAAACGTCCAGCCACTGCTCCCACACCAAAGGGGCTAGCACTGAAAGCTCTTGCTGGCCAGCACCTGCCCTAGGCAGCCCTTCCACAGCCCCACAAGCACTGGCGCTCTGAGCTTCCTAGCCACAGCACAGTGGGGACGTTCCTTCTCGGCACAGCCACAGCCCAGCTCCCAAATTCAAAACGTCCAGCCACTGCTCCCAGACCAAAGGGGCTAGCACTGAAAGCTCTTGCTGGCCAGCACCTGCCCTAGGCAGCCCTTCCACAGCCCCACAAGCACTGGCGCTCTGAGCTTCCTAGCCACAGCACAGTGCGGACGTTCCTTCTCGGCACAGCCACAGCCCACCTCCGAAATTCAAAACGTCCAGCCACTGCTCCCACACCAAAGGGGCTAGCACTGAAAGCTCTTGCTGGCCATCACCTGCCCTAGGCAGCCCTTCCACAGCCCCACAAGCACTGGCGCTCTGAGCTTCCTAGCCACAGCACAGTGGGGACGTTCCTTCTCGGCACAGCCACAGCCCAGCTCCCAAATTCAAAACGTCCAGCCACTGCTCCCACACCAAAGGGGCTAGCACTGAAAGCTCTTGCTGGCCATCACCTGCCCTAGGCAGCCCTTCCACAGCCCCACAAGCACTGGCGCTCTGAGCTTCCTAGCCACAGCACAGTGGGGACGTTCCTTCTCAGCACAACCAGAGCCCAGCTCCGAAATCCAAAACGGCCAGCCACTGCTCCCACACAAAAGAGGCTAGCACTGAAAGCTCTTGCTGGCCATCACCTGCCCTAGGCAGCCCTTCCACAGCCCCACAAGCACTGGCGCTCTGAGCTTCCTAGCCACAGCACAGTGGGGACGTTCCTTCTCGGCAGAGCCACAGCCCACCTCCGAAATTCAAAACGTCCAGCCACTGCTCCCACACCAAAGGGGCTAGCACTGAAAGCTCTTGCTGGCCAGCACCTGCCCTAGGCAGCCCTTCCACAGCCCCACAAGCACTGGCGCTCTGAGCTTCCTAGCCACAGCACAGTGGGGACGTTCCTTCTCGGCAGAGCCAGAGCCCAGCTCCCAAATTCAAAACGTCCAGCCACTGCTCCCACACCAAAGGGGCTAGCACTGAAAGCTCTTGCTGGCCAGCACCTGCCCTAGGCAGCCCTTCCACAGCCCCACAAGCACTGGCACTCTGAGCTTCCTAGCCACAGCACAGTGGGGACGTTCCTTCTCGGCACAGCCACAGCCCAGCTCCCAAATTCAAAACGTCCAGCTACTGCTCCCACACCAAAGGGGCTAGCACTGAAAGCTCTTGCTGGCCATCACCTTCCCTAGGCAGCCCTTCCACAGCCCCACAAGCACTGGCCCTCTGAGCTTGCCAGCCACAGCACTCTGCGGACGTTCCTTCTCAGCACAGCCAGAGCCCAGATCCCAAATCCAAAACGGCCAGCCACTGCTCCCACACCAAAGGGGCTAGCACTGAAACCTCTTGCTTGCCATCACCTTCCCTAGGCAGCCCTTCCACAGCCCCACAAGCACTGGCGCTCTGAGCTTCCTAGCCACAGCACAGTGGGGACGTTCCTTCTCAGCACAGCCACAGCCCAGCTCCGAAATTCAAAACGTCCAGCCACTGCTCCCACACCAAAGGGGCTAGCACTGAAAGCTCTTGATGGCCAGCACCTGCCCTAGGCAGCCCTACCACAGCCCCACAAGCACTGGCGCTCTCAGCTTCCTAGCCACAGCACAGTGGGGACGTTCCTTCTCAGCACAACCAGAGCCCAGCTCCGAAATCCAAAACGTCCAGCCACTGCTCCCACACCAAAGGGGCTAGCAATGAAAGCTCTTGCTGGCCATCACCTTCCCTAGGCAGCCCTTCCACAGCCCCACAAGCACTGGCCCTCTGAGCTTGCCAGCCACAGCACAGTGGGGACGTTCCTTCTCAGCACAGCCAGAGCCCAGCTCCCAAATCCGAAACGTCCAGCCACTGCTCCCACACCAAAGGGGCTAGCACTGAAAGCTCTTGCTGGCCATCACCTGCCCTAGGCAGCCCTTCCACAGCCCCACAAGCACTGGCGCTCTGAGCTTCCTAGCCACAGCACAGTGGGGACGTTCCTTCTCAGCACAGCCAGAGCCCAGCTCCCAAATCCGAAACGTCCAGCCACTGCTCCCACACCAATGGGGCTAGCACTGAAAGCTCTTGCTGGCCAGCACCTGCCCTAGGCAGCCCTTCCACAGCCCCACAAGCACTGGCCCTCTGAGCTTGCCAGCCACAGCACTCTGCGGACGTTCCTTCTCAGCACAGCCACAGCCCAGCTCCCAAATTCAAAACGTCCAGCCACTGCTCCCACACCAAAGGGGCTAGCACTGAAAGCGCTTGCTGGCCATCACCTTCCCTAGGCAGCCCTTCCACAGCCCCACAAGCACTGGCGCTCTGAGCTTCCTAGCCACAGCACAGTGGGGACGTTCCTTCTCAGCACAACCAGAGCCCAGCTCCGAAATCCAAAACGGCCAGCCACTGCTCCCACACCAAAGGGGCTAGCACTGAAAGCTCTTGCTGGCCATCACCTGCCCTAGGCAGCCCTTCCACAGCCCCACAAGCACTGGCGCTCTGAGCTTCCTAGCCACAGCACTCTGCGGACGTTCCTTCTCGGCACAGCCACAGCCCAGCTCCCAAATCGGAAACGTCCAGCCACTGCTCCCACACCAAAGGGGCTAGCACTGAAAGCTCTTGCTGGCCATCACCTGCCCTAGGCAGCCCTTCCACAGCCCCACAAGCACTGGCCCTCTGAGCTTGCCAGCCACAGCACTCTGCGGACGTTCCTTCTCAGCACAGCCAGAGCCCAGCTCCCAAATTCAAAACGTCCAGCCACTGCTCCCACACCAAAGGGGCTAACACTGAAAGCTCTTGCTGGCCAGCACCTGCCCTAGGCAGCCCTTCCACAGCCCCACAAGCACTGGTCCTCTGAGCTTGCCAGCCACAGCACAGTGGGGACGTTCCTTCTCAGCACAGCCAGAGCCCAGATCCCAAATCCAAAACGTCCAGCCACTGCTCCCACACCAAAGGGGCTAGCACTGAAAGCTCTTGCTGGCCATCACCTTCCCTAGGCAGCCCTTCCACAGCCCCACAAGCACTGGCGCTCTGAGCTTCCTAGCCACAGCACAGTGGGGACGTTCCTTCTCGGCACAGCCACAGCCCAGCTCCCAAATCGGAAACGTCCAGCCACTGCTCCCACACCAAAGGGGCTAGCACTGAAAGCTCTTGCTGGCCATCACCTTCCCTAGGCAGCCCTTCCACAGCCCCACAAGCACTGGCCCTCTGAGCTTCCGAGCCACAGCACTCTGCGGACGTTCCTTCTCAGCACAGCCAGAGCCCAGCTCCGAAATTCGAAACGTCCAGCCACTGCTCCCACACCAAAGGGGCTAGCACTGAAAGCTCTTGCTGGCCATCACCTGCCCTAGGCAGCCCTTCCACAGCCCCACAAGCACTGGCCCTCTGAGCTTCCTAGCCACAGCACAGTGGGGACGTTCCTTCTCAGCACAGCCAGAGCCCAGCTCCCAAATCCGAAACGTCCAGCCACTGCTCCCACACCAAAGGGGCTAGCACTGAAAGCTCTTGCTGGCCAGCACCTTCCCTAGGCAGCCCTTCCACAGCCCCACAAGCACTGGCCCTCTGAGCTTGCCAGCAACAGCACAGTGGGGACGTTCCTTCTCAGCACAGCCAGAGCCCAGATCCCAAATCCAAAACGTCCAGCCACTGCTCCCACACCAAAGGGGCCAGCATTGAAAGCTCTTGCTGGCCAGCACCTTCCCTAGGCAGCCCTTCCACAGCCCCACAAGCACTGGTGCTCTGAGCTTCCTAGCCACAGCACAGTGGGGACGTTCCTTCTCGGCACAGCCACAGCCCAGCTCCGAAATTCGAAACGTCCAGCCACTGCTCCCACACCAAAGGGGCTAGCACTGAAAGCTCTTGCTGGCCAGCACCTGCCCTAGGCAGCCCTTCCACAGCCCCACAAGCACTGGCCCTCTGAGCTTCCGAGCCACAGCACAGTGGGGACGTTCCTTCTCAGCACAACCAGAGCCCAGATCCCAAATCCAAAACGGCCAGCCACTGCTCCCACACCAAAGGGGCTAGCACTGAAAGCTCTTGCTGGCCATCACCTGCCCTAGGCAGCCCTTCCACAGCCCCACAAGCACTGGCGCTCTGAGCTTCCTAGCCACAGCACAGTGGGGACGTTCCTTCTCGGCAGAGCCACAGCCCAGCTCCGAAATGCAAAACGTCCAGCCACTGCTCCCACACCAAAGGGGCTAGCACTGAAAGCTCTTGCTGGCCAGCACCTTCCCTAGGCAGCCCTTCCACAGCCCCACAAGCACTGGCGCTCTGAGCTTCCTAGCCACAGCACAGTGGGGACGTTCCTTCTCGGCACAGCCAGAGCCCAGCTCCCAAATCCGAAACGTCCAGCCACTGCTCCCACACCAAAGGGGCTAGCACTGAAAGCTCTTGCTGGCCAGCACCTTCCCTAGGCAGCCCTTCCACAGCCCCACAAGCACTGGCGCTCTGAGCTTCCTAGCCACAGCACTCTGCGGACGTTCCTTCTCGGCACAGCCACAGCCCAGCTCCCAAATCCGAAACGTCCAGCCACTGCTCCCACACCAAAGGGGCTAGCACTGAAAGCTCTTGCTGGCCAGCACCTGCCCTAGGCAGCCCTTCCACAGCCCCACAAGCACTGGCCCTCTGAGCTTCCTAGCCACAGCACAGTGGGGACGTTCCTTCTCAGCACAACCAGAGCCCAGCTCCGAAATCCAAAACGGCCAGCCACTGCTCCCACACCAAAGGGGCTAGCACTGAAAGCTCTTGCTGGCCAGCACCTGCCCTAGGCAGCCCTTCCACAGCCCCACAAGCACTGCCGCTCTGAGCTTCCTAGCCACAGCACAGTCGGGACGTTCTTTCTCAGCACAGCCACAGCCCAGCTCCCAAATCCGAAACGTCCAGCCACTGCTCCCACACCAATGGGGCTAGCACTGAAAGCTCTTGCTGGCCAGCACCTGCCCTAGGCAGCCCTTCCACAGCCCCACAAGCACTGGCCCTCTGAGCTTCCTAGCCACAGCACTCTGCGGACGTTCCTTCTCAGCACAGCCAGAGCCCAGCTCCCAAATCCGAAACGTCCAGCCACTGCTCCGACGCCAAAGGGGCTAGCACTGAAAGCGCTTGCTGGCCAGCACCTTCCCTAGGCAGCCCTTCCACAGCCCCACAAGCACTGGCGCTCTGAGCTTCCTAGCCACAGCACAGTGGGGACGTTCCTTCTCGGCACAGCCACAGCCCAGCTCCCAAATTCAAAACGTCCAGCCACTGCTCCCACACCAAAGGGGCTAGCACTGAAAGCTCTTGCTGGCCAGCACCTGCCCTAGGCAGCCCTTCCACAGCCCCACAAGCACTGCCGCTCTGAGCTTCCTAGCCACAGCACAGTGGGGACGTTCCTTCTCAGCACAACCAGAGCCCAGCTCCGAAATCCAAAACGGCCAGCCACTGCTCCCACACAAAAGAGGCTAGCACTGAAAGCTCTTGCTGGCCATCACCTGCCCTAGGCAGCCCTTCCACAGCCCCACAAGCACTGGCGCTCTGAGCTTCCTAGCCACAGCACTCTGCGGACGTTCCTTCTCGGCACAGCCACAGCCCAGCTCCCAAATCGGAAACGTCCAGCCACTGCTCCCACACCAAAGGGGCTAGCACTGAAAGCTCTTGCTGGCCATCACCTTCCCTAGGCAGCCCTTCCACAGCCCCACAAGCACTGGCCCTCTGAGCTTGCCAGCCACAGCACTCTGCGGACGTTCCTTCTCAGCACAGCCACAGCCCAGCTCCCAAATCGGAAACGTCCAGCCACTGCTCCCACACCAAAGGGGCTAGCACTGAAAGCGCTTGCTGGCCAGCACCTGCCCTAGGCAGCCCTTCCACAGCCCCACAAGCACTGGCCCTCTAAGCTTCCGAGCCACAGCACAGTGGGGACGTTCCTTCTCAGCACAGCCAGAGCCCAGATCCCAAATTCAAAACGTCCAGCCACTGCTCCCACACCAAAGGGGCTAGCACTGAAAGCTCTTGCTGGCCAGCACCTGCCCTAGGCAGCCCTTCCACAGCCCCACAAGCACTGGCGCTCTGAGCTTCATAGCCACAGCACAGTGGGGACGATCCTTCTCAGCACAGCCAGAGCCCAGCTCCCAAATCCGAAACGGCGAGTTACTGCTCCCACACCAAAGGGGCTAGCACTGAAAGCGCTTCCTGGCCATCACCTTCCCTAGGCAGCCCTTCCACAGCCCCACAAGCACTGGTGCTCTGAGCTTCCTAGCTACAGCACAGTGGGGACGTTCCTTCTCAGAACAGCCACAGCCCAGCTCCGAAATTCAAAACCCCCAGCCACTGCTCCCACACCAAAGGGGCTAGCACTGAAAGCTCTTGCTGGCCATCACCTGCCCTAGGCAGCCCTTCTACAGCCCCACAAGCACTGCCGCTCTGAGCTTCCTAGCCACAGCACTCTGCGGACGTTCCTTCTCAGCACAGCCACAGCCCAGCTCCCAAATCGGAAACGTCCAGCCACTGCTCCCACACCAAAGGGGCTAGCACTGAAAGCTCTTGCTGGCCATCACCTTCCCTAGGCAGCCCTTCCACAGCCCCACAAGCACTGGCGCTCTGAGCTTCCTAGCCACAGCACTCTGCGGACGTTCCTTCTCAGCACAGCCAGAGCCCAGCTCCCAAATCCGAAACGTCCAGCCACTGCTCCCACACCAAAGGGGCTAGCACTGAAAGCTCTTGCTGGCCATCACCTTCCCTAGGCAGCCCTTCCACAGCCCTACAAGCACTGGCCCTCTGAGCTTCCTAGCCACAGCACTTTGCGGACGTTCCTTCTCAGCACAGCCAGAGCCCAGCTCCCAAATCGGAAACGGCCAGCCACTGCTCCCACACCAAAGGGGCTAGCACTGAAAGCTCTTGCTGGCCATCACCTTCCCTAGGCAGCCCTTCCACAGCCCCACAAGCACTGCCGCTCTGAGCTTCCTAGCCACAGCACTCTGCGGACGTTCCTTCTCGGCACAGCCACAGCCCAGCTCCCAAATCGGAAACGTCCAGCCACTGCTCCCACACCAAAGGGGCTAGCACTGAAAGCTCTTGCTGGCCAGCACCTGCCCTAGGCAGCCCTTCCACAGCCCCACAAGCACTGGCGCTCTGAGCTTCCGAGCCACAGCACAGTGGGGACGTTCCTTCTCGGCACAGCCACAGCCCAGCTAAGAAATCCAAAACGGCCAGCCACTGCTCCCACACCAAAGGGGCTAGCACTGAAAGCTCTTGCTGGCCATCACCTTCCCTAGGCAGCCCTTCCACAGCCCCACAAGCACTGGCGCTCTGAGCTTCCTAGCCACAGCACTCTGCGGACGTTCCTTCTCGGCACAGCCACAGCCCAGCTCCCAAATCCGAAACGTCCAGCCACTGCTCCCACACCAAAGGGGCTAGCACTGAAAGCTCTTGCTGGCCATCACCTGCCCTAGGCAGCCCTTCCACAGCCCCACAAGCACTGGCGCTCTGAGCTTCCGAGCCACAGCACAGTGGGGACGTTCCTTCTCAGCACAACCAGAGCCCAGCTCCGAAATCCAAAACGGCCAGCCACTGCTCCCACACCAAAGGGGCTAGCACTGAAAGCTCTTGCTGGCCAGCACCTGCCCTAGGCAGCCCTTCCACAGCCCCACAAGCACTGGCCCTCTGAGCTTGCCAGCCACAGCACAGTGGGGACGTTCCTTCTCGGCACAGCCACAGCCCAGCTAAGAAATCCAAAACGGCCAGCCACTGCTCCCACACCAAAGGGGCTAGCACTGAAAGCTCTTGCTGGCCATCACCTGCCCTAGGCAGCCCTTCCACAGCCCCACAAGCACTGCCGATCTGAGCTTCCTAGCCACAGCACAGTGCGGACGTTCCTTCTCAGCACAGCCAGAGCCCAGCTCCCAAATCGGAAACGTCCAGCCACTGCTCCCACACCAATGGGGCTAGCACTGAAAGCTCTTGCTGACCATCACCTTCCCTAGGCAGCCCTTCCACAGCCCCACAAGCACTGGCGCTCTGAGCTTCCTAGCCACAGCACAGTGGGGACGTTCCTTCTCAGCACAGCCAGAGCCCAGCTCCCAAATCCGAAACGTCCAGCCACTGCTCCCACACCAAAGGGGCTAGCACTGAAAGCTCTTGCTGGCCAGCACCTGCCCTAGGCAGCCCTTCCACAGCCCCACAAGCACTGGCGCTCTGAGCTTCCTAGCCACAGCACAGTGGGGACGTTCCTTCTCGGCACAGCCACAGCCCAGCTCCCAAATTCAAAACGTCCAGCCACTGCTCCCACACCAAAGGGGCTAGCACTGAAAGCTCTTGCTGGCCATCACCTGCCCTAGGCAGCCCTTCCACAGCCCCACAAGCACTGGCGCTCTGAGCTTCCTAGCCACAGCACAGTGGGGACGTTCCTTCTCGGCACAGCCACAGCCCAGCTCCGAAATTCAAAACGTCCAGCCACTGCTCCCACACCAAAGGGGCTAGCACTGAAAACTCTTGCTGGCCATCACCTGCCCTAGGCAGCCCTTCCACAGCCCCACAAGCACTGGCGCTCTGAGCTTCCTAGCCACAGCACAGTGGGGACGTTCCTTCTCGGCACAGCCACAGCCCAGCTCCCAAATTCAAAACGTCCAGCCCCTGCTCCCACACCAAAGGGGCTAGCACTGAAAGCTCTTGCTGGCCAGCACCTGCCCTAGGCAGCCCTTCCACAGCCCCACAAGCACTGGTGCTCTGAGCTTCCTAGCCACAGTACAGTGGGGACGTTCCTTCTCGGCAGAGCCAGAGCCCAGCTCCGAAATTCAAAACGTCCAGCCACTGCTCCCACACCAAAGGGGCTAGCACTGAAAGCTCTTGCTGGCCAGCACCTGCCCTAGGCAGCCCTTCCACAGCCCCACAAGCACTGGCGCTCTGAGCTTCCTAGCCACAGCACAGTGGGGACGTTCCTTCTCGGCACAGCCAGAGCCCAGCTCCGAAATTCAAAACGTCCAGCCACTGCTCCCACACCAAAGGGGCTAGCACTGAAAGCTCTTGCTGGCCAGCACCTGCCCTAGGCAGCCCTTCCACAGCCCCACAAGCACTGGCGCTCTGAGCTTCCTAGCCACAGCACAGTGGGGACGTTCCTTCTCGGCACAGCCACAGCCCAGCTCCCAAATTCAAAACGTCCAGCCACTGCTCCCACACCAAAGGGGCTAGCACTGAAAGCTCTTGCTGGCCAGCACCTGCCCTAGGCAGCCCTTCCACAGCCCCACAAGCACTGGCGCTCTGAGCTTCCTAGCCACAGCACAGTGGGGACGTTCCTTCTCGGCACAGCCACAGCCCAGCTCCCAAATTCAAAACGTCCAGCCACTGCTCCCACACCAAAGGGGCTAGCACTGAAAGCTCTTGCTGGCCAGCACCTGCCCTAGGCAGCCCTTCCACAGCCCCACAAGCACTGGCGCTCTGAGCTTCCTAGCCACAGCACAGTGCGGACGTTCCTTCTCGGCACAGCCACAGCCGAGCTCCCAAATTCAAAACGTCCAGCCACTGCTCCCACACGAAAGGGGCCAGCACTGAAAGCTCTTGCTGGCCATCACCTGCCCTAGTCAGCCCTTCCACAGCCCCACAAGCACTGGCGCTCTGAGCTTCCTAGCCACAGCACAGTGGGGACGTTCCTTCTCGGCACAGCCACAGCCCAGCTCCCAAATTCAAAACGTCCAGCCACTGCTCCCACACCAAAGGGGCTAGCACTGAAAGCTCTTGCTGGCCATCACCTGCCCTAGGCAGCCCTTCCACAGCCCCACAAGCACTGGCGCTCTGAGCTTCCTAGCCACAGCACAGTGGGGACGTTCCTTCTCGGCACAGCCACAGCCCAGCTCCCAAATTCAAAACGTCCAGCCACTGCTCCCACACCAAAGGGGCTAGCACTGAAAGCTCTTGCTGGCCAGCACCTGCCCTAGGCAGCCCTTCCACAGCCCCACAAGCACTGGCGCTCTGAGCTTCCTAGCCACAGCACAGTGGGGACGTTCCTTCTCAGCACAACCAGAGCCCAGCTCCGAAATCCAAAACGGCCAGCCACTGCTCCCACACAAAAGAGGCTAGCACTGAAAGCTCTTGCTGGCCATCACCTGCCCTAGGCAGCCCTTCCACAGCCCCACAAGCACTGGCGCTCTGAGCTTCCTAGCCACAGCACTCTGCGGACGTTCCTTCTCAGCACAGCCACAGCCCAGCTCCCAAATCGGAAACGTCCAGCCACTGCTCCCACACCAAAGGGGCTAGCACTGAAAGCTCTTGCTGGCCAGCACCTGCCCTAGGCAGCCCTTCCACAGCCCCACAAGCACTGGCCCTCTGAGCTTGCCAGCCACAGCACTCTGCGGACGTTCCTTCTCAGCACAGCCAGAGCCCAGCTCCCAAATCGGAAACGGCCAGCCACTGCTCCCACACAAAAGGGGCTAGCACTGAAAGCTCTTGCTGGCCATCACCTGCCCTAGGCAGCCCTTCCACAGCCCCACAACCACTGGGGCTCTGAGATTCCTAGCCACAGCACTTTGCGGACGTTCCTTCTCAGCACAGCCAGAGCCCAGCTCCCAAATCGGAAACGGCCAGCCACTGCTCCCACACAAAAGGGGCTAGCACTGAAAGCTCTTGCTGGCCATCACCTTCCCTAGGCAGCCCTTCCACAGCCCCACAAGCACTGGCCCTCTGAGCTTGCCAGCCACAGCACTCTGCGGACGTTCCTTCTCAGCACAGCCAGAGCCCAGATCCCAAATCCAAAACGGCCAGCCACTGCTCCCACACCAAAGGGGATAGCACTGAAAGCTCTTGCTTGCCATCACCTTCCCTAGGCAGCCCTTCCACAGCCCCACAAGCACTGGCGCTCTGAGCTTCCTAGCCACAGCACAGTGGGGACGTTCCTTCTCAGCACAGCCACAGCCCAGCTCCGAAATTCAAAACGTCCAGCCACTGCTCCCACACCAAAGGGGCTAGCACTGAAAACTCTTGCTGGCCATCACCTGCCCTAGGCAGCCCTTCCACAGCCCCACAAGCACTGGCGCTCTGAGCTTCCTAGCCACAGCACAGTGGGGACGTTCCTTCTCGGCACAGCCACAGCCCAGCTCCCAAATTCAAAACGTCCAGCCACTGCTCCCACACCAAAGGGGCTAGCACTGAAAGCTCTTGCTGGCCAGCACCTGCCCTAGGCAGCCCTTCCACAGCCCCACAAGCACTGGTGCTCTGAGCTTCCTAGCCACAGTACAGTGGGGACGTTCCTTCTCGGCAGAGCCAGAGCCCAGCTCCCAAATTCAAAACGTCCAGCCACTGCTCCCACACCAAAGGGGCTAGCACTGAAAGCTCTTGCTGGCCAGCACCTGCCCTAGGCAGCCCTTCCACAGCCCCACAAGCACTGCCGCTCTGAGCTTCCTAGCCACAGCACAGTGGGGACGTTCCTTCTCGGCACAGCCAGAGCCCAGCTCCGAAATTCAAAACGTCCAGCCACTGCTCCCACACCAAAGGGGCTAGCACTGAAAGCTCTTGCTGGCCAGCACCTGCCCTAGGCAGCCCTTCCACAGCCCCACAAGCACTGGCGCTCTGAGCTTCCTAGCCACAGCACAGTGGGGACGTTCCTTCTCGGCACAGCCACAGCCCAGCTCCCAAATTCAAAACGTCCAGCCACTGCTCCCACACCAAAGGGGCTAGCACTGAAAGCTCTTGCTGGCCAGCACCTGCCCTAGGCAGCCCTTCCACAGCCCCACAAGCACTGGCCCTCTGAGCTTCCGAGCCACAGCACAGTGGGGACGTTCCTTCTCAGCACAACCAGAGCCCAGCTCCGAAATCCAAAACGGCCAGCCACTGCTCCCACACAAAAGGGGCTAGCACTGAAAGCTCTTGCTGGCCAGCACCTGCCCTAGGCAGCCCTTCCACAGCCCCACAAGCACGGGCGCTCTGAGCTTCCTAGCCACAGCACAGTGGGGACGTTCCTTCTCAGCACAGCCAGAGCCCAGCTCCCAAATCGGAAACGTCCAGCCACTGCTCCCACACCAATGGGGCTAGCACTGAAAGCTCTTGCTGGCCATCACCTTCCCTAGGCAGCCCTTCCACAGCCCCACAAGCACTGGCGCTCTGAGCTTCCTAGCCACAGCACTCTGCGGACGTTCCTTCTCAGAACAGCCACAGCCCAGCTCCCAAATCCAAAACGTACAGCCACTGCTCCCACACCAAAGGGGCTAGCACTGAAAGCTCTTGCTGGCCATCACCTTCCCTAGGCAGCCCTTCCACAGCCCCACAAGCACTGGCGCTCTGAGCTTCCTAGCCACAGCACTCTGCGGACGTTCCTTCTCAGCACAGCCAGAGCCCAGCTCCGAAATCAGAAACGGCCAGCCACTGCTCCCACACAAAAGGGGCTAGCACTGAAAGCTCTTGCTGGCCATCACCTGCCCTAGGCAGCCCTTCAACAGCCCCACAAGCACTGGCCCTCTGAGCTTGCCAGCCACAGCACTCTGCGGACGTTCCTTCTCAGCAGAGCCAGAGCCCAGCTTCCAAATCCAAAACGTCCAGCCACTGCTCCCACACCAAAGGGGCTAGCACTGAAAGAGCTTGCTGGCCATCACCTTCCCTAGGCAGCCCTTCCACAGCCCCACAAGCACTGGCCCTCTGAGCTTCCTAGCCACAGCACAGTGGGGACGTTCCTTCTCGGCACAGCCAGAGCCCAGCTCCCAAATCGGAAACGTCCAGCCACTGCTCCCACACCAAAGGGGCTAGCACTGAAAGCTCTTGCTGGCCAGCACCTGCCCTAGGCAGCCCTTCCACAGCCCCACAAGCACTGGCCCTCTGAGCTTCCGAGCCACAGCACAGTGGGGACGTTCCTTCTCGGCACAGCCACAGCCCAGCTAAGAAATCCAAAACGGCCAGCCACTGCTCCCACACCAAAGGGGCTAGCACTGAAAGCTCTTGCTGGCCATCACCTTCCCTAGGCAGCCCTTCCACAGCCCCACAAGCACTGGCGCTCTGAGCTTCCTAGCCACAGCACTCTGCGGACGTTCCTTCTCGGCACAGCCACAGCCCAGCTCCCAAATCCGAAACGTCCAGCCACTGCTCCCACACCAAAGGGGCTAGCACTGAAAGCTCTTGCTGGCCAGCACCTGCCCTAGGCAGCCCTTCCACAGCCCCACAAGCACTGGCCCTCTGAGCTTCCGAGCCACAGCACAGTGGGGACGTTCCTTCTCAGCACAACCAGAGCCCAGCTCCGAAATCCAAAACGGCCAGCCACTGCTCCCACACCAAAGGGGCTAGCACTGAAAGCTCTTGCTGGCCATCACCTTCCCTAGGCAGCCCTTCCACAGCCCCACAAGCACTGGCGCTCTGAGCTTCCTAGCCACAGCACAGTGCGGACGTTCCTTCTCAGCACAGCCAGAGCCCAGCTCCCAAATCCGAAACGTCCAGCCACTGCTCCCACACCAATGGGGCTAGCACTGAAAGCTCTTGCTGGCCAGCACCTGCCCTAGGCAGCCCTTCCACAGCCCCACAAGCACTGGCCCTCTGAGCTTGCCAGCCACAGCACTCTGCGGACGTTCCTTCTCAGAACAGCCACAGCCCAGCTCCCAAATCCAAAACGTCCAGCCACTGCTCCCACACCAAAGGGGCTAGCACTGAAAGAGCTTGCTGGCCATCACCTGCCCTAGGCAGCCCTTCCACAGCCCCACAAGCACTGGCCCTCTGAGCTTCCTAGCCACAGCAGTCTGCGGACGTTCCTTCTCAGCACAGCCACAGCCCAGCTCCCAAATCGGAAACGTCCAGCCACTGCTCCCACACCAAAGGGGCTAGCACTGAAAGCTCTTGCTGGCCATCACCTGCCCTAGGCAGCCCTTCCACAGCCCTACAAGCACTGGCCCTCTGAGCTTCCTAGCCACAGCACTTTGCGGACGTTCCTTCTCAGCACAGCCAGAGCCCAGCTCCCAAATCGGAAACGGCCAGCCACTGCTCCCACACCAAAGGGGCTAGCACTGAAAGCTCTTGCTGGCCAGCACCTGCCCTAGGCAGCCCTTCCACAGCCCCACAAGCACTGGCCCTCTGAGCTTCCGAGCCACAGCACAGTGGGGACGTTCCTTCTCGGCACAGCCACAGCCCAGCTAAGAAATCCAAAACGGCCAGCCACTGCTCCCACACCAAAGGGGCTAGCACTGAAAGCTCTTGCTGGCCATCACCTTCCCTAGGCAGCCCTTCCACAGCCCCACAAGCACTGGCGCTCTGAGCTTCCTAGCCACAGCACAGTGGGGACGTTCCTTCTCAGCACAGCCAGAGCCCAGCTCCCAAATCGGAAACGTCCAGCCACTGCTCCCACACCAAAGGGGCTAGCACTGAAAGCTCTTGCTGGCCATCACCTGCCCTAGGCAGCCCTTCCACAGCCCCACAAGCACTGGCGCTCTGAGCTTCCTAGCCACAGCACAGTGGGGACGTTCCTTCTCGGCACAGCCACAGCCCAGCTCCCAAATTCAAAACGTCCAGCCACTGCTCCCACACCAAAGGGGCCAGCACTGAAAGCTCTTGCTGGCCATCACCTGCCCTAGGCAGCCCTTCCACAGCCCCACAAGCACTGGCGCTCTGAGCTTCCTAGCCACAGCAAAGTGGGGACGTTCCTTCTCGGCACAGCCACAGCCCAGCTCCGAAATTCAAAACGTCCAGCCACTGCTCCCACACCAAAGGGGCTAGCACTGAAAACTCTTGCTGGCCATCACCTGCCCTAGGCAGCCCTTCCACAGCCCCACAAGCACTGGCGCTCTGAGCTTCCTAGCCACAGCACAGTGGGGACGTTCCTTCTCGGCACAGCCACAGCCCAGCTCCCAAATTCAAAACGTCCAGCCCCTGCTCCCACACCAAAGGGGCTAGCACTGAAAGCTCTTGCTGGCCAGCACCTGCCCTAGGCAGCCCTTCCACAGCCCCACAAGCACTGGTGCTCTGAGCTTCCTAGCCACAGTACAGTGGGGACGTTCCTTCTCGGCAGAGCCAGAGCCCAGCTCCCAAATTCAAAACGTCCAGCCACTGCTCCCACACCAAAGGGGCTAGCACTGAAAGCTCTTGCTGGCCATCACCTGCCCTAGGCAGCCCTTCCACAGCCCCACAAGCACTGGCGCTCTGAGCTTCCTAGCCACAGCACAGTGGGGACGTTCCTTCTCGGCACAGCCACAGCCCAGCTCCGAAATTCAAAACGTCCAGCCACTGCTCCCACACCAAAGGGGCTAGCACTGAAAGCTCTTGCTGGCCAGCACCTGCCCTAGGCAGCCCTTCCACAGCCCCACAAGCACTGGCGCTCTGAGCTTCCTAGCCACAGCACAGTGCGGACGTTCCTTCTCGGCACAGCCACAGCCCACCTCCGAAATTCAAAACGTCCAGCCACTGCTCCCACACGAAAGGGGCCAGCACTGAAAGCTCTTGCTGGCCATCACCTGCCCTAGGCAGCCCTTCCACAGCCCCACAAGCACTGGCGCTCTGAGCTTCCTAGCCACAGCACAGTGGGGACGTTCCTTCTCGGCACAGCCACAGCCCAGCTCCGAAATTCAAAACGTCCAGCCACTGCTCCCACACCAAAGGGGCTAGCACTGAAAGCTCTTGCTGGCCATCACCTGCCCTAGGCAGCCCTTCCACAGCCCCACAAGCACTGGCGCTCTGAGCTTCCTAGCCACAGCACTCTGCGGACGTTCCTTCTCGGCACAGCCACAGCCCAGCTCCCAAATTCAAAACGTCCAGCCACTGCTCCCACACCAAAGGGGCTAGCACTGAAAGCTCTTGCTGGCCAGCACCTGCCCTAGGCAGCCCTTCCACAGCCCCACAAGCACTGGCGCTCTGAGCTTCCTAGCCACAGCACTCTGCGGACGTTCCTTCTCAGCACAGCCAGAGCCCAGCTCCGAAATCAGAAACGGCCAGCCACTGCTCCCACACAAAAGGGGCTAGCACTGAAAGCTCTTGCTGGCCATCACCTGCCCTAGGCAGCCCTTCCACAGCCCCACAAGCACTGGCCCTCTGAGCTTGCCAGCCACAGCACTCTGCGGACGTTCCTTCTCAGCAGAGCCAGAGCCCAGCTTCCAAATCCAAAACGTCCAGCCACTGCTCCCACACCAAAGGGGCTAGCACTGAAAGAGCTTGCTGGCCATCACCTTCCCTAGGCAGCCCTTCCACAGCCCCACAAGCACTGGCCCTCTGAGCTTCCTAGCCACAGCACAGTGGGGACGTTCCTTCTCGGCACAGCGAGAGCCCAGCTCCCAAATCGGAAACGTCCAGCCACTGCTCCCACACCAAAGGGGCTAGCACTGAAAGCTCTTGCTGGCCAGCACCTGCCCTAGGCAGCCCTTCCACAGCCCCACAAGCACTGGCCCTCTGAGCTTCCGAGCCACAGCACAGTGGGGACGTTCCTTCTCGGCACAGCCACAGCCCAGCTAAGAAATCCAAAACGGCCAGCCACTGCTCCCACACCAAAGGGGCTAGCACTGAAAGCTCTTGCTGGCCATCACCTTCCCTAGGCAGCCCTTCCACAGCCCCACAAGCACTGGCGCTCTGAGCTTCCTAGCCACAGCACTCTGCGGACGTTCCTTCTCGGCACAGCCACAGCCCAGCTCCCAAATCCGAAACGTCCAGCCACTGCTCCCACACCAAAGGGGCTAGCACTGAAAGCTCTTGCTGGCCAGCACCTGCCCTAGGCAGCCCTTCCACAGCCCCACAAGCACTGGCCCTCTGAGCTTCCGAGCCACAGCACAGTGGGGACGTTCCTTCTCAGCACAACCAGAGCCCAGCTCCGAAATCCAAAACGGCCAGCCACTGCTCCCACACCAAAGGGGCTAGCACTGAAAGCTCTTGCTGGCCATCACCTTCCCTAGGCAGCCCTTCCACAGCCCCACAAGCACTGGCGCTCTGAGCTTCCTAGCCACAGCACAGTGCGGACGTTCCTTCTCAGCACAGCCAGAGCCCAGCTCCCAAATCCGAAACGTCCAGCCACTGCTCCCACACCAATGGGGCTAGCACTGAAAGCTCTTGCTGGCCAGCACCTGCCCTAGGCAGCCCTTCCACAGCCCCACAAGCACTGGCCCTCTGAGCTTGCCAGCCACAGCACTCTGCGGACGTTCCTTCTCAGAACAGCCACAGCCCAGCTCCCAAATCCAAAACGTCCAGCCACTGCTCCCACACCAAAGGGGCTAGCACTGAAAGAGCTTGCTGGCCATCACCTGCCCTAGGCAGCCCTTCCACAGCCCCACAAGCACTGGCCCTCTGAGCTTCCTAGCCACAGCACTCTGCGGACGTTCCTTCTCAGCACAGCCACAGCCCAGCTCCCAAATCGGAAACGTCCAGCCACTGCTCCCACACCAAAGGGGCTAGCACTGAAAGCTCTTGCTGGCCATCACCTGCCCTAGGCAGCCCTTCCACAGCCCTACAAGCACTGGCCCTCTGAGCTTCCTAGCCACAGCACTTTGCGGACGTTCCTTCTCAGCACAGCCAGAGCCCAGCTCCCAAATCGGAAACGGCCAGCCACTGCTCCCACACCAAAGGGGCTAGCACTGAAAGCTCTTGCTGGGCAGCACCTGCCCTAGGCAGCCCTTCCACAGCCCCACAAGCACTGGCCCTCTGAGCTTCCGAGCCACAGCACAGTGGGGACGTTCCTTCTCGGCACAGCCACAGCCCAGCTAAGAAATCCAAAACGGCCAGCCACTGCTCCCACACCAAAGGGGCTAGCACTGAAAGCTCTTGCTGGCCATCACCTTCCCTAGGCAGCCCTTCCACAGCCCCACAAGCACTGGCGCTCTGAGCTTCCTAGCCACAGCACAGTGGGGACGTTCCTTCTCAGCACAGCCAGAGCCCAGCTCCCAAATCGGAAACGTCCAGCCACTGCTCCCACACCAAAGGGGCTAGCACTGAAAGCTCTTGCTGGCCATCACCTGCCCTAGGCAGCCCTTCCACAGCCCCACAAGCACTGGCGCTCTGAGCTTCCTAGCCACAGCACAGTGGGGACGTTCCTTCTCGGCAGAGCCACAGCCCACCTCCGAAATTCAAAACGTCCAGCCACTGCTCCCACACCAAAGGGGCCAGCACTGAAAGCTCTTGCTGGCCATCACCTGCCCTAGGCAGCCCTTCCACAGCCCCACAAGCACTGGCGCTCTGAGCTTCCTAGCCACAGCACTCTGCGGACGTTCCTTCTCGGCACAGCCACAGCCCAGCTCCCAAATTCAAAACGTCCAGCCCCTGCTCCCACACCAAAGGGGCTAGCACTGAAAGCTCTTGCTGGCCAGCACCTGCCCTAGGCAGCCCTTCCACAGCCCCACAAGCACTGGTGCTCTGAGCTTCCTAGCCACAGTACAGTGGGGACGTTCCTTCTCGGCAGAGCCAGAGCCCAGCTCCCAAATTCAAAACGTCCAGCCACTGCTCCCACACCAAAGGGGCTAGCACTGAAAGCTCTTGCTGGCCATCACCTGCCCTAGGCAGCCCTTCCACAGCCCCACAAGCACTGGCGCTCTGAGCTTCCTAGCCACAGCACAGTGGGGACGTTCCTTCTCGGCACAGCCACAGCCCAGCTCCGAAATTCAAAACGTCCAGCCACTGCTCCCACACCAAAGGGGCTAGCACTGAAAGCTCTTGCTGGCCAGCACCTGCCCTAGGCAGCCCTTCCACAGCCCCACAAGCACTGGCGCTCTGAGCTTCCTAGCCACAGCACAGTGCGGACGTTCCTTCTCGGCACAGCCACAGCCCACCTCCGAAATTCAAAACGTCCAGCCACTGCTCCCACACGAAAGGGGCCAGCACTGAAAGCTCTTGCTGGCCATCACCTGCCCTAGGCAGCCCTTCCACAGCCCCACAAGCACTGGCGCTCTGAGCTTCCTAGCCACAGCACAGTGGGGACGTTCCTTCTCGGCACAGCCACAGCCCAGCTCCGAAATTCAAAACGTCCAGCCACTGCTCCCACACCAAAGGGGCTAGCACTGAAAGCTCTTGCTGGCCATCACCTGCCCTAGGCAGCCCTTCCACAGCCCCACAAGCACTGGCGCTCTGAGCTTCCTAGCCACAGCACAGTGGGGACGTTCCTTCTCGGCACAGCCACAGCCCAGCTCCCAAATTCAAAACGTCCAGCCACTGCTCCCACACCAAAGGGGCTAGCACTGAAAGCTCTTGCTGGCCATCACCTGCCCTAGGCAGCCCTTCCACAGCCCCACAAGCACTGGCGCTCTGAGCTTCCTAGCCACAGCACAGTGGGGACGTTCCTTCTCAGCACAACCAGAGCCCAGCTCCGAAATCCAAAACGGCCAGCCACTGCTCCCACACAAAAGAGGCTAGCACTGAAAGCTCTTGCTGGCCATCACCTGCCCTAGGCAGCCCTTCCACAGCCCCACAAGCACTGGCGCTCTGAGCTTCCTAGCCACAGCACTCTGCGGACGTTCCTTCTCGGCACAGCCACAGCCCAGCTCCCAAATCGGAAACGTCCAGCCACTGCTCCCACACCAAAGGGGCTAGCACTGAAAGCTCTTGCTGGCCAGCACCTGCCCTAGGCAGCCCTTCCACAGCCCCACAAGCACTGGCCCTCTGAGCTTGCCAGCCACAGCACTCTGCGGACGTTCCTTCTCAGCACAGCCAGAGCCCAGCTCCCAAATCGGAAACGGCCAGCCACTGCTCCCACACCAAAGGGGCTAGCACTGAAAGCTCTTGCTGGCCATCACCTGCCCTAGGCAGCCCTTCCACAGCCCCACAAGCACTGGGCCTCTGAGATTCCTAGCCACAGCACAGTGGGGACGTTCCTTCTCAGCACAGCCAGAGCCCAGCTCCCAAATCGGAAACGGCCAGCCACTGCTCCCACACCAAAGGGGCTAGCACTGAAAGCTCTTGCTGGCCAGCACCTGCCCTAGGCAGCCCTTCCACAGCCCCACAAGCACTGGCCCTCTGAGCTTCCGAGCCACAGCACAGTGGGGACGTTCCTTCTCGGCACAGCCACAGCCCAGCTAAGAAATCCAAAACGTCCAGCCACTGCTCCCACACCAAAGGGGCTAGCACTGAAAGCTCTTGCTGGCCATCACCTTCCCTAGGCAGCCCTTCCACAGCCCCACAAGCACTGGCGCTCTGAGCTTCCTAGCCACAGCACAGTGGGGACGTTCCTTCTCAGCACAGCCAGAGCCCAGCTCCCAAATCGGAAACGTCCAGCCACTGCTCCCACACCAAAGGGGCTAGCACTGAAAGCTCTTGCTGGCCATCACCTGCCCTAGGCAGCCCTTCCACAGCCCCACAAGCACTGGCGCTCTGAGCTTCCTAGCCACAGCACAGTGGGGACGTTCCTTCTCGGCAGAGCCACAGCCCACCTCCGAAATTCAAAACGTCCAGCCACTGCTCCCACACCAAAGGGGCCAGCACTGAAAGCTCTTGCTGGCCATCACCTGCCCTAGGCAGCCCTTCCACAGCCCCACAAGCACTGGCGCTCTGAGCTTCCTAGCCACAGCAAAGTGGGGACGTTCCTTCTCGGCACAGCCACAGCCCAGCTCCGAAATTCAAAACGTCCAGCCACTGCTCCCACACCAAAGGGGCTAGCACTGAAAACTCTTGCTGGCCATCACCTGCCCTAGGCAGCCCTTCCACAGCCCCACAAGCACTGGCGCTCTGAGCTTCCTAGCCACAGCACAGTGGGGACGTTCCTTCTCGGCACAGCCACAGCCCAGCTCCCAAATTCAAAACGTCCAGCCCCTGCTCCCACACCAAAGGGGCTAGCACTGAAAGCTCTTGCTGGCCAGCACCTGCCCTAGGCAGCCCTTCCACAGCCCCACAAGCACTGGTGCTCTGAGCTTCCTAGCCACAGTACAGTGGGGACGTTCCTTCTCGGCAGAGCCAGAGCCCAGCTCCCAAATTCAAAACGTCCAGCCACTGCTCCCACACCAAAGGGGCTAGCACTGAAAGCTCTTGCTGGCCATCACCTGCCCTAGGCAGCCCTTCCACAGCCCCACAAGCACTGGCGCTCTGAGCTTCCTAGCCACAGCACAGTGGGGACGTTCCTTCTCGGCACAGCCAGAGCCCAGCTCCGAAATTCAAAACGTCCAGCCACTGCTCCCACACCAAAGGGGCTAGCACTGAAAGCTCTTGCTGGCCAGCACCTGCCCTAGGCAGCCCTTCCACAGCCCCACAAGCACTGGCGCTCTGAGCTTCCTAGCCACAGCACAGTGGGGACGTTCCTTCTCGGCACAGCCACAGCCCAGCTCCCAAATTCAAAACGTCCAGCCACTGCTCCCACACCAAAGGGGCTAGCACTGAAAGCTCTTGCTGGCCAGCACCTGCCCTAGGCAGCCCTTCCACAGCCCCACAAGCACTGGCGCTCTGAGCTTCCTAGCCACAGCACAGTGGGGACGTTCCTTCTCGGCACAGCCACAGCCCAGCTCCCAAATTCAAAACGTCCAGCCACTGCTCCCACACCAAAGGGGCTAGCACTGAAAGCTCTTGCTGGCCAGCACCTGCCCTAGGCAGCCCTTCCACAGCCCCACAAGCACTGGCGCTCTGAGCTTCCTAGCCACAGCACAGTGCGGACGTTCCTTCTCGGCACAGCCACAGCCCACCTCCGAAATTCAAAACGTCCAGCCACTGCTCCCACACGAAAGGGGCCAGCACTGAAAGCTCTTGCTGGCCATCACCTGCCCTAGGCAGCCCTTCCACAGCCCCACAAGCACTGGCGCTCTGAGCTTCCTAGCCACAGCACAGTGGGGACGTTCCTTCTCGGCACAGCCACAGCCCAGCTCCGAAATTCAAAACGTCCAGCCACTGCTCCCACACCAAAGGGGCTAGCACTGAAAGCTCTTGCTGGCCATCACCTGCCCTAGGCAGCCCTTCCACAGCCCCACAAGCACTGGCGCTCTGAGCTTCCTAGCCACAGCACAGTGGGGACGTTCCTTCTCGGCACAGCCACAGCCCAGCTCCCAAATTCAAAACGTCCAGCCCCTGCTCCCACACCAAAGGGGCTAGCACTGAAAGCTCTTGCTGGCCAGCACCTGCCCTAGGCAGCCCTTCCACAGCCCCACAAGCACTGGTGCTCTGAGCTTCCTAGCCACAGTACAGTGGGGACGTTCCTTCTCGGCAGAGCCAGAGCCCAGCTCCCAAATTCAAAACGTCCAGCCACTGCTCCCACACCAAAGGGGCTAGCACTGAAAGCTCTTGCTGGCCAGCACCTGCCCTAGGCAGCCCTTCCACAGCCCCACAAGCACTGGTGCTCTGAGCTTCCTAGCCACAGTACAGTGGGGACGTTCCTTCTCGGCAGAGCCAGAGCCCAGCTCCCAAATTCAAAACGTCCAGCCACTGCTCCCACACCAAAGGGGCTAGCACTGAAAGCTCTTGCTGGCCAGCACCTGCCCTAGGCAGCCCTTCCACAGCCCCACAAGCACTGGCGCTCTGAGCTTCCTAGCCACAGCACAGTGGGGACGTTCCTTCTCGGCACAGCCAGAGCCCAGCTCCGAAATTCAAAACGTCCAGCCACTGCTCCCACACCAAAGGGGCTAGCACTGAAAGCTCTTGCTGGCCAGCACCTGCCCTAGGCAGCCCTTCCACAGCCCCACAAGCACTGGCGCTCTGAGCTTCCTAGCCACAGCACAGTGGGGACGTTCCTTCTCGGCACAGCCACAGCCCAGCTCCCAAATTCAAAACGTCCAGCCACTGCTCCCACACCAAAGGGGCTAGCACTGAAAGCTCTTGCTGGCCAGCACCTGCCCTAGGCAGCCCTTCCACAGCCCCACAAGCACTGGCGCTCTGAGCTTCCTAGCCACAGCACAGTGGGGACGTTCCTTCTCGGCACAGCCACAGCCCAGCTCCCAAATTCAAAACGTCCAGCCACTGCTCCCACACCAAAGGGGCTAGCACTGAAAGCTCTTGCTGGCCAGCACCTGCCCTAGGCAGCCCTTCCACAGCCCCACAAGCACTGGCGCTCTGAGCTTCCTAGCCACAGCACAGTGCGGACGTTCCTTCTCGGCACAGCCACAGCCCACCTCCGAAATTCAAAACGTCCAGCCACTGCTCCCACACGAAAGGGGCCAGCACTGAAAGCTCTTGCTGGCCATCACCTGCCCTAGGCAGCCCTTCCACAGCCCCACAAGCACTGGCGCTCTGAGCTTCCTAGCCACAGCACAGTGGGGACGTTCCTTCTCGGCACAGCCACAGCCCAGCTCCGAAATTCAAAACGTCCAGCCACTGCTCCCACACCAAAGGGGCTAGCACTGAAAGCTCTTGCTGGCCATCACCTGCCCTAGGCAGCCCTTCCACAGCCCCACAAGCACTGGCGCTCTGAGCTTCCTAGCCACAGCACAGTGGGGACGTTCCTTCTCGGCACAGCCACAGCCCAGCTCCCAAATTCAAAACGTCCAGCCACTGCTCCCACACCAAAGGGGCTAGCACTGAAAGCTCTTGCTGGCCAGCACCTGCCCTAGGCAGCCCTTCCACAGCCCCACAAGCACTGGCGCTCTGAGCTTCCTAGCCACAGCACAGTGGGGACGTTCCTTCTCGGCAGAGCCAGAGCCCAGCTCCGAAATCCAAAACGGCCAGCCACTGCTCCCACACAAAAGAGGCTAGCACTGAAAGCTCTTGCTGGCCATCACCTGCCCTAGGCAGCCCTTCCACAGCCCCACAAGCACTGGCGCTCTGAGCTTCCTAGCCACAGCACTCTGCGGACGTTCCTTCTCGGCACAGCCAGAGCCCAGCTCCCAAATCGGAAACGTCCAGCCACTGCTCCCACACCAAAGGGGCTAGCACTGAAAGCTCTTGCTGGCCAGCACCTGCCCTAGGCAGCCCTTCCACAGCCCCACAAGCACTGGCGCTCTGAGCTTCCTAGCCACAGCACAGTGCGGACGTTCCTTCTCAGCACAGCCAGAGCCCAGCTCCCAAATCGGAAACGGCCAGCCACTGCTCCCACACAAAAGGGGCTAGCACTGAAAGCTCTTGCTGGCCATCACCTGCCCTAGGCAGCCCTTCCACAGCCCCACAAGCACTGGCCCTCTGAGCTTCCTAGCCACAGCACTCTGCGGACGTTCCTTCTCAGCACAGCCAGAGCCCAGATCCCAAATCCAAAACGGCCAGCCACTGCTCCCACACCAAAGGGGCTAGCACTGAAAGCTCTTGCTTGCCATCACCTTCCCTAGGCAGCCCTTCCACAGCCCCACAAGCACTGGCGCTCTGAGCTTCCTAGCCACAGCACAGTGGGGACGTTCCTTCTCGGCACAGCCACAGCCCAGCTCCCAAATTCAAAACGTCCAGCCCCTGCTCCCACACCAAAGGGGCTAGCACTGAAAGCTCTTGCTGGCCAGCACCTGCCCTAGGCAGCCCTTCCACAGCCCCACAAGCACTGGTGCTCTGAGCTTCCTAGCCACAGTACAGTGGGGACGTTCCTTCTCGGCAGAGCCAGAGCCCAGCTCCCAAATTCAAAACGTCCAGCCACTGCTCCCACACCAAAGGGGCTAGCACTGAAAGCTCTTGCTGGCCATCACCTGCCCTAGGCAGCCCTTCCACAGCCCCACAAGCACTGGCGCTCTGAGCTTCCTAGCCACAGCACAGTGGGGACGTTCCTTCTCGGCACAGCCAGAGCCCAGCTCCGAAATTCAAAACGTCCAGCCACTGCTCCCACACCAAAGGGGCTAGCACTGAAAGCTCTTGCTGGCCAGCACCTGCCCTAGGCAGCCCTTCCACAGCCCCACAAGCACTGGCGCTCTGAGCTTCCTAGCCACAGCACAGTGGGGACGTTCCTTCTCGGCACAGCCACAGCCCAGCTCCCAAATTCAAAACGTCCAGCCACTGCTCCCACACCAAAGGGGCTAGCACTGAAAGCTCTTGCTGGCCAGCACCTGCCCTAGGCAGCCCTTCCACAGCCCCACAAGCACTGGCGCTCTGAGCTTCCTAGCCACAGCACAGTGGGGACGTTCCTTCTCGGCACAGCCACAGCCCAGCTCCCAAATTCAAAACGTCCAGCCACTGCTCCCACACCAAAGGGGCTAGCACTGAAAGCTCTTGCTGGCCAGCACCTGCCCTAGGCAGCCCTTCCACAGCCCCACAAGCACTGGCGCTCTGAGCTTCCTAGCCACAGCACAGTGCGGACGTTCCTTCTCGGCACAGCCACAGCCCACCTCCGAAATTCAAAACGTCCAGCCACTGCTCCCACACGAAAGGGGCCAGCACTGAAAGCTCTTGCTGGCCATCACCTGCCCTAGGCAGCCCTTCCACAGCCCCACAAGCACTGGCGCTCTGAGCTTCCTAGCCACAGCACAGTGGGGACGTTCCTTCTCGGCACAGCCACAGCCCAGCTCCGAAATTCAAAACGTCCAGCCACTGCTCCCACACCAAAGGGGCTAGCACTGAAAGCTCTTGCTGGCCATCACCTGCCCTAGGCAGCCCTTCCACAGCCCCACAAGCACTGGCGCTCTGAGCTTCCTAGCCACAGCACAGTGGGGACGTTCCTTCTCGGCACAGCCACAGCCCAGCTCCCAAATTCAAAACGTCCAGCCCCTGCTCCCACACCAAAGGGGCTAGCACTGAAAGCTCTTGCTGGCCATCACCTGCCCTAGGCAGCCCTTCCACAGCCCCACAAGCACTGGCGCTCTGAGCTTCCTAGCCACAGCACAGTGGGGACGTTCCTTCTCGGCACAGCCAGAGCCCAGCTCCGAAATTCAAAACGTCCAGCCACTGCTCCCACACCAAAGGGGCTAGCACTGAAAGCTCTTGCTGGCCAGCACCTGCCCTAGGCAGCCCTTCCACAGCCCCACAAGCACTGGCGCTCTGAGCTTCCTAGCCACAGCACAGTGGGGACGTTCCTTCTCGGCACAGCCACAGCCCAGCTCCGAAATTCAAAACGTCCAGCCACTGCTCCCACACCAAAGGGGCTAGCACTGAAAGCTCTTGCTGGCCATCACCTGCCCTAGGCAGCCCTTCCACAGCCCCACAAGCACTGGCGCTCTGAGCTTCCTAGCCACAGCACAGTGGGGACGTTCCTTCTCGGCACAGCCACAGCCCAGCTCCCAAATTCAAAACGTCCAGCCACTGCTCCCACACCAAAGGGGCTAGCACTGAAAGCTCTTGCTGGCCAGCACCTGCCCTAGGCAGCCCTTCCACAGCCCCACAAGCACTGGCGCTCTGAGCTTCCTAGCCACAGCACAGTGGGGACGTTCCTTCTCAGCACAACCAGAGCCCAGCTCCGAAATCCAAAACGGCCAGCCACTGCTCCCACACAAAAGAGGCTAGCACTGAAAGCTCTTGCTGGCCATCACCTGCCCTAGGCAGCCCTTCCACAGCCCCACAAGCACTGGCGCTCTGAGCTTCCTAGCCACAGCACTCTGCGGACGTTCCTTCTCGGCACAGCCAGAGCCCAGCTCCCAAATCGGAAACGTCCAGCCACTGCTCCCACACCAAAGGGGCTAGCACTGAAAGCTCTTGCTGGCCAGCACCTGCCCTAGGCAGCCCTTCCACAGCCCCACAAGCACTGGCCCTCTGAGCTTGCCAGCCACAGCACTCTGCGGACGTTCCTTCTCAGCACAGCCAGAGCCCAGATCCCAAATCGGAAACGGCCAGCCACTGCTCCCACACAAAAGGGGCTAGCACTGAAAGCTCTTGCTGGCCATCACCTGCCCTAGGCAGCCCTTCCACAGCCCCACAAGCACTGGGCCTCTGAGATTCCTAGCCACAGCACTTTGCGGACGTTCCTTCTCAGCACAGCCAGAGCCCAGCTCCCAAATCGGAAACGGCCAGCCACTGCTCCCACACAAAAGGGGCTAGCACTGAAAGCTCTTGCTGGCCAGCACCTGCCCTAGGCAGCCCTTCCACAGCCCCACAAGCACTGGCCCTCTGAGCTTGCCAGCCACAGCACTCTGCGGACGTTCCTTCTCAGCACAGCCAGAGCCCAGATCCCAAATCCAAAACGGCCAGCCACTGCTCCCACACCAAAGGGGCTAGCACTGAAAGCTCTTGCTTGCCATCACCTTCCCTAGGCAGCCCTTCCACAGCCCCACAAGCACTGGCGCTCTGAGCTTCCTAGCCACAGCACAGTGGGGACGTTCCTTCTCAGCACAGCCACAGCCCAGCTCCGAAATTCAAAACGTCCAGCCACTGCTCCCACACCAAAGGGGCTAGCACTGAAAACTCTTGCTGGCCATCACCTGCCCTAGGCAGCCCTTCCACAGCCCCACAAGCACTGGCGCTCTGAGCTTCCTAGCCACAGCACAGTGGGGACGTTCCTTCTCGGCACAGCCACAGCCCAGCTCCCAAATTCAAAACGTCCAGCCCCTGCTCCCACACCAAAGGGGCTAGCACTGAAAGCTCTTGCTGGCCAGCACCTGCCCTAGGCAGCCCTTCCACAGCCCCACAAGCACTGGTGCTCTGAGCTTCCTAGCCACAGTACAGTGGGGACGTTCCTTCTCGGCAGAGCCAGAGCCCAGCTCCCAAATTCAAAACGTCCAGCCACTGCTCCCACACCAAAGGGGCTAGCACTGAAAGCTCTTGCTGGCCATCACCTGCCCTAGGCAGCCCTTCCACAGCCCCACAAGCACTGGCGCTCTGAGCTTCCTAGCCACAGCACAGTGGGGACGTTCCTTCTCGGCACAGCCAGAGCCCAGCTCCCAAATTCAAAACGTCCAGCCACTGCTCCCACACCAAAGGGGCTAGCACTGAAAGCTCTTGCTGGCCAGCACCTGCCCTAGGCAGCCCTTCCACAGCCCCACAAGCACTGGCGCTCTGAGCTTCCTAGCCACAGCACAGTGGGGACGTTCCTTCTCGGCACAGCCACAGCCCAGCTCCCAAATTCAAAACGTCCAGCCACTGCTCCCACACCAAAGGGGCTAGCACTGAAAGCTCTTGCTGGCCAGCACCTGCCCTAGGCAGCCCTTCCACAGCCCCACAAGCACTGGCGCTCTGAGCTTCCTAGCCACAGCACAGTGGGGACGTTCCTTCTCGGCACAGCCACAGCCCAGCTCCCAAATTCAAAACGTCCAGCCACTGCTCCCACACCAAAGGGGCTAGCACTGAAAGCTCTTGCTGGCCAGCACCTGCCCTAGGCAGCCCTTCCACAGCCCCACAAGCACTGGCGCTCTGAGCTTCCTAGCCACAGCACAGTGCGGACGTTCCTTCTCGGCACAGCCACAGCCCACCTCCGAAATTCAAAACGTCCAGCCACTGCTCCCACACGAAAGGGGCCAGCACTGAAAGCTCTTGCTGGCCATCACCTGCCCTAGGCAGCCCTTCCACAGCCCCACAAGCACTGGCGCTCTGAGCTTCCTAGCCACAGCACAGTGGGGACGTTCCTTCTCGGCACAGCCACAGCCCAGCTCCGAAATTCAAAACGTCCAGCCACTGCTCCCACACCAAAGGGGCTAGCACTGAAAGCTCTTGCTGGCCATCACCTGCCCTAGGCAGCCCTTCCACAGCCCCACAAGCACTGGCGCTCTGAGCTTCCTAGCCACAGCACAGTGGGGACGTTCCTTCTCGGCACAGCCACAGCCCAGCTCCCAAATTCAAAACGTCCAGCCACTGCTCCCACACCAAAGGGGCTAGCACTGAAAGCTCTTGCTGGCCAGCACCTGCCCTAGGCAGCCCTTCCACAGCCCCACAAGCACTGGCGCTCTGAGCTTCCTAGCCACAGCACAGTGGGGACGTTCCTTCTCAGCACAACCAGAGCCCAGCTCCCAAATTCAAAACGTCCAGCCACTGCTCCCACACCAAAGGGGCTAGCACTGAAAGCTCTTGCTGGCCATCACCTGCCCTAGGCAGCCCTTCCACAGCCCCACAAGCACTGGCGCTCTGAGCTTCCTAGCCACAGCACAGTGGGGACGTTCCTTCTCGGCACAGCCACAGCCCAGCTCCCAAATTCAAAACGTCCAGCCACTGCTCCCACACCAAAGGGGCTAGCACTGAAAGCTCTTGCTGGCCAGCACCTGCCCTAGGCAGCCCTTCCACAGCCCCACAAGCACTGGCGCTCTGAGCTTCCTAGCCACAGCACAGTGGGGACGTTCCTTCTCAGCACAACCAGAGCCCAGCTCCGAAATCCAAAACGGCCAGCCACTGCTCCCACACAAAAGAGGCTAGCACTGAAAGCTCTTGCTGGCCATCACCTGCCCTAGGCAGCCCTTCCACAGCCCCACAAGCACTGGCGCTCTGAGCTTCCTAGCCACAGCACTCTGCGGACGTTCCTTCTCGGCACAGCCAGAGCCCAGCTCCCAAATCGGAAACGTCCAGCCACTGCTCCCACACCAAAGGGGCTAGCACTGAAAGCTCTTGCTGGCCAGCACCTGCCCTAGGCAGCCCTTCCACAGCCCCACAAGCACTGGCCCTCTGAGCTTGCCAGCCACAGCACTCTGCGGACGTTCCTTCTCAGCACAGCCAGAGCCCAGCTCCCAAATCGGAAACGGCCAGCCACTGCTCCCACACAAAAGGGGCTAGCACTGAAAGCTCTTGCTGGCCATCACCTGCCCTAGGCAGCCCTTCCACAGCCCCACAAGCACTGGGCCTCTGAGATTCCTAGCCACAGCACTTTGCGGACGTTCCTTCTCAGCACAGCCAGAGCCCAGCTCCCAAATCGGAAACGGCCAGCCACTGCTCCCACACAAAAGGGGCTAGCACTGAAAGCTCTTGCTGGCCATCACCTTCCCTAGGCAGCCCTTCCACAGCCCCACAAGCACTGGCCCTCTGAGCTTGCCAGCCACAGCACTCTGCGGACGTTCCTTCTCAGCACAGCCAGAGCCCAGATCCCAAATCCAAAACGGCCAGCCACTGCTCCCACACCAAAGGGGCTAGCACTGAAAGCTCTTGCTTGCCATCACCTTCCCTAGGCAGCCCTTCCACAGCCCCACAAGCACTGGCGCTCTGAGCTTCCTAGCCACAGCACAGTGGGGACGTTCCTTCTCAGCACAGCCACAGCCCAGCTCCCAAATTCAAAACGTCCAGCCACTGCTCCCACACCAAAGGGGCTAGCACTGAAAACTCTTGCTGGCCATCACCTGCCCTAGGCAGCCCTTCCACAGCCCCACAAGCACTGGCGCTCTGAGCTTCCTAGCCACAGCACAGTGGGGACGTTCCTTCTCGGCACAGCCACAGCCCAGCTCCCAAATTCAAAACGTCCAGCCCCTGCTCCCACACCAAAGGGGCTAGCACTGAAAGCTCTTGCTGGCCAGCACCTGCCCTAGGCAGCCCTTCCACAGCCCCACAAGCACTGGCCCTCTGAGCTTCCTAGCCACAGTACAGTGGGGACGTTCCTTCTCGGCAGAGCCAGAGCCCAGCTCCCAAATTCAAAACGTCCAGCCACTGCTCCCACACCAAAGGGGCTAGCACTGAAAGCTCTTGCTGGCCATCACCTGCCCTAGGCAGCCCTTCCACAGCCCCACAAGCACTGGCGCTCTGAGCTTCCTAGCCACAGCACAGTGGGGACGTTCCTTCTCGGCACAGCCAGAGCCCAGCTCCCAAATTCAAAACGTCCAGCCACTGCTCCCACACCAAAGGGGCTAGCACTGAAAGCTCTTGCTGGCCAGCACCTGCCCTAGGCAGCCCTTCCACAGCCCCACAAGCACTGGCGCTCTGAGCTTCCTAGCCACAGCACAGTGGGGACGTTCCTTCTCGGCACAGCCAGAGCCCAGCTCCCAAATTCAAAACGTCCAGCCACTGCTCCCACACCAAAGGGGCTAGCACTGAAAGCTCTTGCTGGCCAGCACCTGCCCTAGGCAGCCCTTCCACAGCCCCACAAGCACTGGCACTCTGAGCTTCCTAGCCACAGCACAGTGGGGACGTTCCTTCTCGGCACAGCCACAGCCCAGCTCCCAAATTCAAAACGTCCAGCCACTGCTCCCACACCAAAGGGGCTAGCACTGAAAGCTCTTGCTGGCCAGCACCTGCCCTAGGCAGCCCTTCCACAGCCCCACAAGCACTGGCGCTCTGAGCTTCCTAGCCACAGCACAGTGCGGACGTTCCTTCTCGGCACAGCCACAGCCCACCTCCGAAATTCAAAACGTCCAGCCACTGCTCCCACACGAAAGGGGCCAGCACTGAAAGCTCTTGCTGGCCATCACCTGCCCTAGGCAGCCCTTCCACAGCCCCACAAGCACTGGCGCTCTGAGCTTCCTAGCCACAGCACAGTGGGGACGTTCCTTCTCGGCACAGCCACAGCCCAGCTCCGAAATTCAAAACGTCCAGCCACTGCTCCCACACCAAAGGGGCTAGCACTGAAAGCTCTTGCTGGCCATCACCTGCCCTAGGCAGCCCTTCCACAGCCCCACAAGCACTGGCGCTCTGAGCTTCCTAGCCACAGCACAGTGGGGACGTTCCTTCTCGGCACAGCCACAGCCCAGCTCCCAAATTCAAAACGTCCAGCCACTGCTCCCACACCAAAGGGGCTAGCACTGAAAGCTCTTGCTGGCCAGCACCTGCCCTAGGCAGCCCTTCCACAGCCCCACAAGCACTGGCGCTCTGAGCTTCCTAGCCACAGCACAGTGGGGACGTTCCTTCTCAGCACAACCAGAGCCCAGCTCCGAAATCCAAAACGGCCAGCCACTGCTCCCACACAAAAGAGGCTAGCACTGAAAGCTCTTGCTGGCCATCACCTGCCCTAGGCAGCCCTTCCACAGCCCCACAAGCACTGGCGCTCTGAGCTTCCTAGCCACAGCACTCTGCGGACGTTCCTTCTCGGCACAGCCACAGCCCAGCTCCCAAATCGGAAACGTCCAGCCACTGCTCCCACACCAAAGGGGCTAGCACTGAAAGCTCTTGCTGGCCAGCACCTGCCCTAGGCAGCCCTTCCACAGCCCCACAAGCACTGGCGCTCTGAGCTTGCCAGCCACAGCACTCTGCGGACGTTCCTTCTCAGCACAGCCAGAGCCCAGCTCCCAAATCGGAAACGTCCAGCCACTGCTCCCACACCAAAGGGGCTAGCACTGAAAGCTCTTGCTGGCCATCACCTGCCCTAGGCAGCCCTTCCACAGCCCCACAAGCACTGCCGCTCTGAGCTTCCTAGCCACAGCACAGTGGGGACGTTCCTTCTCGGCACAGCCACAGCCCAGCTCCCAAATTCAAAACGTCCAGCCACTGCTCCCACACCAAAGGGGCTAGCACTGAAAGCTCTTGCTGGCCAGCACCTGCCCTAGGCAGCCCTTCCACAGCCCCACAAGCACTGGCACTCTGAGCTTCCTAGCCACAGCACAGTGGGGACGTTCCTTCTCGGCACAGCCACAGCCCAGCTCCCAAATTCAAAACGTCCAGCCACTGCTCCCACACCAAAGGGGCTAGCACTGAAAGCTCTTGCTGGCCAGCACCTGCCCTAGGCAGCCCTTCCACAGCCCCACAAGCACTGGCGCTCTGAGCTTCCTAGCCACAGCACAGTGCGGACGTTCCTTCTCGGCACAGCCACAGCCCACCTCCGAAATTCAAAACGTCCAGCCACTGCTCCCACACGAAAGGGGCCAGCACTGAAAGCTCTTGCTGGCCATCACCTGCCCTAGGCAGCCCTTCCACAGCCCCACAAGCACTGGCGCTCTGAGCTTCCTAGCCACAGCACAGTGGGGACGTTCCTTCTCGGCACAGCCACAGCCCAGCTCCCAAATTCAAAACGTCCAGCCACTGCTCCCACACCAAAGGGGCTAGCACTGAAAGCTCTTGCTGGCCATCACCTGCCCTAGGCAGCCCTTCCACAGCCCCACAAGCACTGGCCCTCTGAGCTTCCTAGCCACAGCACAGTGGGGACGTTCCTTCTCGGCACAGCCACAGCCCAGCTCCCAAATTCAAAACGTCCAGCCACTGCTCCCACACCAAAGGGGCTAGCACTGAAAGCTCTTGCTGGCCAGCACCTGCCCTAGGCAGCCCTTCCACAGCCCCACAAGCACTGGCGCTCTGAGCTTCCTAGCCACAGCACAGTGGGGACGTTCCTTCTCAGCACAACCAGAGCCCAGCTCCGAAATCCAAAACGGCCAGCCACTGCTCCCACACAAAAGAGGCTAGCACTGAAAGCTCTTGCTGGCCATCACCTGCCCTAGGCAGCCCTTCCACAGCCCCACAAGCACTGGCGCTCTGAGCTTCCTAGCCACAGCACTCTGCGGACGTTCCTTCTCGGCACAGCCACAGCCCAGCTCCCAAATCGGAAACGTCCAGCCACTGCTCCCACACCAAAGGGGCTAGCACTGAAAGCTCTTGCTGGCCAGCACCTGCCCTAGGCAGCCCTTCCACAGCCCCACAAGCACTGGCGCTCTGAGCTTGCCAGCCACAGCACTCTGCGGACGTTCCTTCTCAGCACAGCCAGAGCCCAGCTCCCAAATCGGAAACGTCCAGCCACTGCTCCCACACCAAAGGGGCTAGCACTGAAAGCTCTTGCTGGCCATCACCTGCCCTAGGCAGCCCTTCCACAGCCCCACAAGCACTGGGCCTCTGAGATTCCTAGCCACAGCACTTTGCGGACGTTCCTTCTCAGCACAGCCAGAGCCCAGCTCCCAAATCGGAAACGGCCAGCCACTGCTCCCACACAAAAGGGGCTAGCACTGAAAGCTCTTGCTGGCCATCACCTTCCCTAGGCAGCCCTTCCACAGCCCCACAAGCACTGGCCCTCTGAGCTTGCCAGCCACAGCACTCTGCGGACGTTCCTTCTCAGCACAGCCAGAGCCCAGATCCCAAATCCAAAACGGCCAGCCACTGCTCCCACACCAAAGGGGCTAGCACTGAAAGCTCTTGCTTGCCATCACCTTCCCTAGGCAGCCCTTCCACAGCCCCACAAGCACTGGCGCTCTGAGCTTCCTAGCCACAGCACAGTGGGGACGTTCCTTCTCAGCACAGCCACAGCCCAGCTCCGAAATTCAAAACGTCCAGCCACTGCTCCCACACCAAAGGGGCTAGCACTGAAAACTCTTGCTGGCCATCACCTGCCCTAGGCAGCCCTTCCACAGCCCCACAAGCACTGGCGCTCTGAGCTTCCTAGCCACAGCACAGTGGGGACGTTCCTTCTCGGCACAGCCACAGCCCAGCTCCCAAATTCAAAACGTCCAGCCCCTGCTCCCACACCAAAGGGGCTAGCACTGAAAGCTCTTGCTGGCCATCACCTGCCCTAGGCAGCCCTTCCACAGCCCCACAAGCACTGGCGCTCTGAGCTTCCTAGCCACAGCACAGTGGGGACGTTCCTTCTCGGCACAGCCACAGCCCAGCTCCCAAATTCAAAACGTCCAGCCACTGCTCCCACACCAAAGGGGCTAGCACTGAAAGCTCTTGCTGGCCAGCACCTGCCCTAGGCAGCCCTTCCACAGCCCCACAAGCACTGGCGCTCTGAGCTTCCTAGCCACAGCACTCTGCGGACGTTCCTTCTCGGCACAGCCAGAGCCCAGCTCCCAAATCGGAAACGTCCAGCCACTGCTCCCACACCAAAGGGGCTAGCACTGAAAGCTCTTGCTGGCCAGCACCTGCCCTAGGCAGCCCTTCCACAGCCCCACAAGCACTGGCCCTCTGAGCTTGCCAGCCACAGCACTCTGCGGACGTTCCTTCTCAGCACAGCCAGAGCCCAGCTCCCAAATCGGAAACGGCCAGCCACTGCTCCCACACAAAAGGGGCTAGCACTGAAAGCTCTTGCTGGCCATCACCTGCCCTAGGCAGCCCTTCCACAGCCCCACAAGCACTGGGCCTCTGAGATTCCTAGCCACAGCACTTTGCGGACGTTCCTTCTCAGCACAGCCAGAGCCCAGCTCCCAAATCGGAAACGGCCAGCCACTGCTCCCACACAAAAGGGGCTAGCACTGAAAGCTCTTGCTGGCCATCACCTTCCCTAGGCAGCCCTTCCACAGCCCCACAAGCACTGGCCCTCTGAGCTTGCCAGCCACAGCACTCTGCGGACGTTCCTTCTCAGCACAGCCAGAGCCCAGATCCCAAATCCAAAACGGCCAGCCACTGCTCCCACACCAAAGGGGCTAGCACTGAAAGCTCTTGCTTGCCATCACCTTCCCTAGGCAGCCCTTCCACAGCCCCACAAGCACTGGCGCTCTGAGCTTCCTCGCCACAGCACAGTGGGGACGTTCCTTCTCAGCACAGCCACAGCCCAGCTCCGAAATTCAAAACGTCCAGCCACTGCTCCCACACCAAAGGGGCTAGCACTGAAAACTCTTGCTGGCCATCACCTGCCCTAGGCAGCCCTTCCACAGCCCCACAAGCACTGGCGCTCTGAGCTTCCTAGCCACAGCACAGTGGGGACGTTCCTTCTCGGCACAGCCACAGCCCAGCTCCCAAATTCAAAACGTCCAGCCCCTGCTCCCACACCAAAGGGGCTAGCACTGAAAGCTCTTGCTGGCCAGCACCTGCCCTAGGCAGCCCTTCCACAGCCCCACAAGCACTGGTGCTCTGAGCTTCCTAGCCACAGTACAGTGGGGACGTTCCTTCTCGGCAGAGCCAGAGCCCAGCTCCCAAATTCAAAACGTCCAGCCACTGCTCCCACACCAAAGGGGCTAGCACTGAAAGCTCTTGCTGGCCATCACCTGCCCTAGGCAGCCCTTCCACAGCCCCACAAGCACTGGCGCTCTGAGCTTCCTAGCCACAGCACAGTGGGGACGTTCCTTCTCGGCACAGCCAGAGCCCAGCTCCCAAATTCAAAACGTCCAGCCACTGCTCCCACACCAAAGGGGCTAGCACTGAAAGCTCTTGCTGGCCAGCACCTGCCCTAGGCAGCCCTTCCACAGCCCCACAAGCACTGGCGCTCTGAGCTTCCTAGCCACAGCACAGTGGGGACGTTCCTTCTCGGCACAGCCACAGCCCAGCTCCCAAATTCAAAACGTCCAGCCACTGCTCCCACACCAAAGGGGCTAGCACTGAAAGCTCTTGCTGGCCAGCACCTGCCCTAGGCAGCCCTTCCACAGCCCCACAAGCACTGGCGCTCTGAGCTTCCTAGCCACAGCACAGTGGGGACGTTCCTTCTCGGCACAGCCACAGCCCAGCTCCCAAATTCAAAACGTCCAGCCACTGCTCCCACACCAAAGGGGCTAGCACTGAAAGCTCTTGCTGGCCAGCACCTGCCCTAGGCAGCCCTTCCACAGCCCCACAAGCACTGGCGCTCTGAGCTTCCTAGCCACAGTACAGTGCGGACGTTCCTTCTCGGCACAGCCACAGCCCACCTCCGAAATTCAAAACGTCCAGCCACTGCTCCCACACGAAAGGGGCCAGCACTGAAAGCTCTTGCTGGCCATCACCTGCCCTAGGCAGCCCTTCCACAGCCCCACAAGCACTGGCGCTCTGAGCTTCCTAGCCACAGCACAGTGGGGACGTTCCTTCTCGGCACAGCCACAGCCCAGCTCCCAAATTCAAAACGTCCAGCCACTGCTCCCACACCAAAGGGGCTAGCACTGAAAGCTCTTGCTGGCCATCACCTGCCCTAGGCAGCCCTTCCACAGCCCCACAAGCACTGGCGCTCTGAGCTTCCTAGCCACAGCACAGTGGGGACGTTCCTTCTCGGCACAGCCACAGCCCAGCTCCCAAATTCAAAACGTCCAGCCACTGCTCCCACACCAAAGGGGCTAGCACTGAAAGCTCTTGCTGGCCAGCACCTGCCCTAGGCAGCCCTTCCACAGCCCCACAAGCACTGGCGCTCTGAGCTTCCTAGCCACAGCACAGTGGGGACGTTCCTTCTCAGCACAACCAGAGCCCAGCTCCGAAATCCAAAACGGCCAGCCACTGCTCCCACACAAAAGAGGCTAGCACTGAAAGCTCTTGCTGGCCATCACCTGCCCTAGGCAGCCCTTCCACAGCCCCACAAGCACTGGCGCTCTGAGCTTCCTAGCCACAGCACTCTGCGGACGTTCCTTCTCGGCACAGCCACAGCCCAGCTCCCAAATCGGAAACGTCCAGCCACTGCTCCCACACCAAAGGGGCTAGCACTGAAAGCTCTTGCTGGCCAGCACCTGCCCTAGGCAGCCCTTCCACAGCCCCACAAGCACTGGCGCTCTGAGCTTGCCAGCCACAGCACTCTGCGGACGTTCCTTCTCAGCACAGCCAGAGCCCAGCTCCGAAATCGGAAACGGCCAGCCACTGCTCCCACACAAAAGGGGCTAGCACTGAAAGCTCTTGCTGGCCATCACCTGCCCTAGGCAGCCCTTCCACAGCCCCACAAGCACTGGGCCTCTGAGATTCCTAGCCACAGCACTTTGCGGACGTTCCTTCTCAGCACAGCCAGAGCCCAGCTCCCAAATCGGAAACGGCCAGCCACTGCTCCCACACAAAAGGGGCTAGCACTGAAAGCTCTTGCTGGCCATCACCTTCCCTAGGCAGCCCTTCCACAGCCCCACAAGCACTGGCCCTCTGAGCTTGCCAGCCACAGCACTCTGCGGACGTTCCTTCTCAGCACAGCCAGAGCCCAGATCCCAAATCCAAAACGGCCAGCCACTGCTCCCACACCAAAGGGGCTAGCACTGAAAGCTCTTGCTTGCCATCACCTTCCCTAGGCAGCCCTTCCACAGCCCCACAAGCACTGGCGCTCTGAGCTTCCTAGCCACAGCACAGTGGGGACGTTCCTTCTCAGCACAGCCACAGCCCAGCTCCGAAATTCAAAACGTCCAGCCACTGCTCCCACACCAAAGGGGCTAGCACTGAAAACTCTTGCTGGCCATCACCTGCCCTAGGCAGCCCTTCCACAGCCCCACAAGCACTGCCGCTCTGAGCTTCCTAGCCACAGCACAGTGGGGACGTTCCTTCTCGGCACAGCCACAGCCCAGCTCCCAAATTCAAAACGTCCAGCCCCTGCTCCCACACCAAAGGGGCTAGCACTGAAAGCTCTTGCTGGCCATCACCTGCCCTAGGCAGCCCTTCCACAGCCCCACAAGCACTGGCGCTCTGAGCTTCCTAGCCACAGCACTCTGCGGACGTTCCTTCTCGGCACAGCCACAGCCCAGCTCCCAAATTCAAAACGTCCAGCCACTGCTCCCACACCAAAGGGGCTAGCACTGAAAGCTCTTGCTGGCCAGCACCTGCCCTAGGCAGCCCTTCCACAGCCCCACAAGCACTGGCGCTCTGAGCTTCCTAGCCACAGCACAGTGGGGACGTTCCTTCTCAGAACAGCCACAGCCCAGCTCCGAAATCCAAAACGGCCAGCCACTGCTCCCACACAAAAGAGGCTAGCACTGAAAGCTCTTGCTGGCCATCACCTGCCCTAGGCAGCCCTTCCACAGCCCCACAAGCACTGGCGCTCTGAGCTTCCTAGCCACAGCACTCTGCGGACGTTCCTTCTCGGCACAGCCACAGCCCAGCTCCCAAATCGGAAATGTCCAGCCACTGCTCCCACACCAAAGGGGCTAGCACTGAAAGCTCTTGCTGGCCAGCACCTGCCCTAGGCAGCCCTTCCACAGCCCCACAAGCACTGGCCCTCTGAGCTTGCCAGCCACAGCACTCTGCGGACGTTCCTTCTCAGCACAGCCAGAGCCCAGATCCCAAATCGGAAACGGCCAGCCACTGCTCCCACACAAAAGGGGCTAGCACTGAAAGCTCTTGCTGGCCATCACCTGCCCTAGGCAGCCCTTCCACAGCCCCACAAGCACTGGGCCTCTGAGATTCCTAGCCACAGCACTCTGCGGACGTTCCTTCTCAGCACAGCCAGAGCCCAGCTCCCAAATCGGAAACGGCCAGCCACTGCTCCCACACAAAAGGGGCTAGCACTGAAAGCTCTTGCTGGCCATCACCTTCCCTAGGCAGCCCTTCCACAGCCCCACAAGCACTGGCCCTCTGAGCTTGCCAGCCACAGCACTCTGCGGACGTTCCTTCTCAGCACAGCCAGAGCCCAGATCCCAAATCCAAAACGGCCAGCCACTGCTCCCACACCAAAGGGGCTAGCACTGAAAGCTCTTGCTTGCCATCACCTTCCCTAGGCAGCCCTTCCACAGCCCCACAAGCACTGGCGCTCTGAGCTTCCTAGCCACAGCACAGTGGGGACGTTCCTTCTCAGCACAGCCACAGCCCAGCTCCCAAATTCAAAACGTCCAGCCACTGCTCCCACACCAAAGGGGCTAGCACTGAAAACTCTTGCTGGCCATCACCTGCCCTAGGCAGCCCTTCCACAGCCCCACAAGCACTGGCGCTCTGAGCTTCCTAGCCACAGCACAGTGGGGACGTTCCTTCTCGGCACAGCCACAGCCCAGCTCCCAAATTCAAAACGTCCAGCCCCTGCTCCCACACCAAAGGGGCTAGCACTGAAAGCTCTTGCTGGCCAGCACCTGCCCTAGGCAGCCCTTCCACAGCCCCACAAGCACTGGTGCTCTGAGCTTCCTAGCCACAGTACAGTGGGGACGTTCCTTCTCGGCAGAGCCAGAGCCCAGCTCCCAAATTCAAAACGTCCAGCCACTGCTCCCACACCAAAGGGGCTAGCACTGAAAGCTCTTGCTGGCCATCACCTGCCCTAGGCAGCCCTTCCACAGCCCCACAAGCACTGGCGCTCTGAGCTTCCTAGCCACAGCACAGTGGGGACGTTCCTTCTCGGCACAGCCAGAGCCCAGCTCCGAAATTCAAAACGTCCAGCCACTGCTCCCACACCAAAGGGGCTAGCACTGAAAGCTCTTGCTGGCCAGCACCTGCCCTAGGCAGCCCTTCCACAGCCCCACAAGCACTGCCGCTCTGAGCTTCCTAGCCACAGCACAGTGGGGACGTTCCTTCTCGGCACAGCCACAGCCCAGCTCCCAAATTCAAAACGTCCAGCCACTGCTCCCACACCAAAGGGGCTAGCACTGAAAGCTCTTGCTGGCCAGCACCTGCCCTAGGCAGCCCTTCCACAGCCCCACAAGCACTGGCGCTCTGAGCTTCCTAGCCACAGCACAGTGGGGACGTTCCTTCTCGGCACAGCCACAGCCCAGCTCCCAAATTCAAAACGTCCAGCCACTGCTCCCACACCAAAGGGGCTAGCACTGAAAGCTCTTGCTGGCCAGCACCTGCCCTAGGCAGCCCTTCCACAGCCCCACAAGCACTGCCGCTCTGAGCTTCCTAGCCACAGCACAGTGGGGACGTTCCTTCTCGGCACAGCCACAGCCCAGCTCCCAAATTCAAAACGTCCAGCCACTGCTCCCACACGAAAGGGGCCAGCACTGAAAGCTCTTGCTGGCCAGCACCTGCCCTAGGCAGCCCTTCCACAGCCCCACAAGCACTGGCGCTCTCAGCTTCCTAGCCACAGCACAGTGGGGACGTTCCTTCTCGGCACAGCCACAGCCCAGCTCCGAAATTCAAAACGTCCAGCCACTGCTCCCACACCAAAGGGGCTAGCACTGAAAGCTCTTGCTGGCCATCACCTGCCCTAGGCAGCCCTTCCACAGCCCCACAAGCACTGGCGCTCTGAGCTTCCTAGCCACAGCACAGTGGGGACGTTCCTTCTCGGCACAGCCACAGCCCAGCTCCCAAATTCAAAACGTCCAGCCACTGCTCCCACACCAAAGGGGCTAGCACTGAAAGCTCTTGCTGGCCAGCACCTGCCCTAGGCAGCCCTTCCACAGCCCCACAAGCACTGGCGCTCTGAGCTTCCTAGCCACAGCACAGTGGGGACGTTCCTTCTCAGCACAACCAGAGCCCAGCTCCGAAATCCAAAACGGCCAGCCACTGCTCCCACACAAAAGAGGCTAGCACTGAAAGCTCTTGCTGGCCATCACCTGC
Source organism: Aptenodytes patagonicus (assembly GCF_965638725.1). NCBI lineage: Eukaryota > Metazoa > Chordata > Aves > Sphenisciformes > Spheniscidae > Aptenodytes > Aptenodytes patagonicus. The sequence continues at coordinate 194,941 of NW_027472065.1, forward strand.
CCTAGGCAGCCCTTCCACAGCCCCACAAGCACTGGCGCTCTGAGCTTCCTAGCCACAGCACTCTGCGGACGTTCCTTCTCGGCACAGCCACAGCCCAGCTCCCAAATCGGAAACGTCCAGCCACTGCTCCCACACCAAAGGGGCTAGCACTGAAAGCTCTTGCTGGCCAGCACCTGCCCTAGGCAGCCCTTCCACAGCCCCACAAGCACTGGCGCTCTGAGCTTGCCAGCCACAGCACTCTGCGGACGTTCCTTCTCAGCACAGCCAGAGCCCAGCTCCCAAATCGGAAACGGCCAGCCACTGCTCCCACACAAAAGGGGCTAGCACTGAAAGCTCTTGCTGGCCATCACCTTCCCTAGGCAGCCCTTCCACAGCCCCACAAGCACTGGCCCTCTGAGCTTGCCAGCCACAGCACTCTGCGGACGTTCCTTCTCAGCACAGCCAGAGCCCAGATCCCAAATCCAAAACGGCCAGCCACTGCTCCCACACCAAAGGGGCTAGCACTGAAAGCTCTTGCTTGCCATCACCTTCCCTAGGCAGCCCTTCCACAGCCCCACAAGCACTGGCGCTCTGAGCTTCCTAGCCACAGCACAGTGGGGACGTTCCTTCTCAGCACAGCCACAGCCCAGCTCCGAAATTCAAAACGTCCAGCCACTGCTCCCACACCAAAGGGGCTAGCACTGAAAACTCTTGCTGGCCATCACCTGCCCTAGGCAGCCCTTCCACAGCCCCACAAGCACTGGCGCTCTGAGCTTCCTAGCCACAGCACAGTGGGGACGTTCCTTCTCGGCACAGCCACAGCCCAGCTCCCAAATTCAAAACGTCCAGCCCCTGCTCCCACACCAAAGGGGCTAGCACTGAAAGCTCTTGCTGGCCAGCACCTGCCCTAGGCAGCCCTTCCACAGCCCCACAAGCACTGGTGCTCTGAGCTTCCTAGCCACAGTACAGTGGGGACGTTCCTTCTCGGCAGAGCCAGAGCCCAGCTCCCAAATTCAAAACGTCCAGCCACTGCTCCCACACCAAAGGGGCTAGCACTGAAAGCTCTTGCTGGCCATCACCTGCCCTAGGCAGCCCTTCCACAGCCCCACAAGCACTGGCGCTCTGAGCTTCCTAGCCACAGCACAGTGGGGACGTTCCTTCTCGGCACAGCCAGAGCCCAGCTCCGAAATTCAAAACGTCCAGCCACTGCTCCCACACCAAAGGGGCTAGCACTGAAAGCTCTTGCTGGCCAGCACCTGCCCTAGGCAGCCCTTCCACAGCCCCACAAGCACTGGCGCTCTGAGCTTCCTAGCCACAGCACAGTGGGGACGTTCCTTCTCGGCACAGCCACAGCCCAGCTCCCAAATTCAAAACGTCCAGCCACTGCTCCCACACCAAAGGGGCTAGCACTGAAAGCTCTTGCTGGCCAGCACCTGCCCTAGGCAGCCCTTCCACAGCCCCACAAGCACTGGCGCTCTGAGCTTCCTAGCCACAGCACAGTGGGGACGTTCCTTCTCGGCACAGCCACAGCCCAGCTCCCAAATTCAAAACGTCCAGCCACTGCTCCCACAACAAAGGGGCTAGCACTGAAAGCTCTTGCTGGCCAGCACCTGCCCTAGGCAGCCCTTCCACAGCCCCACAAGCACTGGCGCTCTGAGCTTCCTAGCCACAGCACAGTGCGGACGTTCCTTCTCGGCACAGCCACAGCCCACCTCCGAAATTCAAAACGTCCAGCCACTGCTCCCACACGAAAGGGTCCAGCACTGAAAGCTCTTGCTGGCCATCACCTGCCCTAGGCAGCCCTTCCACAGCCCCACAAGCACTGGCGCTCTGAGCTTCCTAGCCACAGCACAGTGGGGACGTTCCTTCTCGGCACAGCCACAGCCCAGCTCCGAAATTCAAAACGTCCAGCCACTGCTCCCACACCAAAGGGGCTAGCACTGAAAGCTCTTGCTGGCCATCACCTGCCCTAGGCAGCCCTTCCACAGCCCCACAAGCACTGGCGCTCTGAGCTTCCTAGCCACAGCACAGTGGGGACGTTCCTTCTCGGCACAGCCACAGCCCAGCTCCCAAATTCAAAACGTCCAGCCACTGCTCCCACACCAAAGGGGCTAGCACTGAAAGCTCTTGCTGGCCAGCACCTGCCCTAGGCAGCCCTTCCACAGCCCCACAAGCACTGGCGCTCTGAGCTTCCTAGCCACAGCACAGTGGGGACGTTCCTTCTCAGCACAACCAGAGCCCAGCTCCGAAATCCAAAACGGCCAGCCACTGCTCCCACACAAAAGAGGCTAGCACTGAAAGCTCTTGCTGGCCATCACCTGCCCTAGGCAGCCCTTCCACAGCCCCACAAGCACTGGCGCTCTGAGCTTCCTAGCCACAGCACTCTGCGGACGTTCCTTCTCGGCACAGCCACAGCCCAGCTCCCAAATCGGAAACGTCCAGCCACTGCTCCCACACCAAAGGGGCTAGCACTGAAAGCTCTTGCTGGCCAGCACCTGCCCTAGGCAGCCCTTCCACAGCCCCACAAGCACTGGCCCTCTGAGCTTCCTAGCCACAGCACTCTGCGGACGTTCCTTCTCAGCACAGCCAGAGCCCAGCTCCCAAATCGGAAACGGCCAGCCACTGCTCCCACACAAAAGGGGCTAGCACTGAAAGCTCTTGCTGGCCATCACCTGCCCTAGGCAGCCCTTCCACAGCCCCACAAGCACTGGGCCTCTGAGATTCCTAGCCACAGCACTTTGCGGACGTTCCTTCTCAGCACAGCCAGAGCCCAGCTCCCAAATCGGAAACGGCCAGCCACTGCTCCCACACCAAAGGGGCTAGCACTGAAAGCTCTTGCTGGCCATCACCTTCCCTAGGCAGCCCTTCCACAGCCCCACAAGCACTGGCCCTCTGAGCTTCCTAGCCACAGCACAGTGGGGACGTTCCTTCTCAGCACAGCCAGAGCCCAGATCCCAAATCCAAAACGGCCAGCCACTGCTCCCACACAAAAGGGGCTAGCACTGAAAGCTCTTGCTTGCCATCACCTTCCCTAGGCAGCCCTTCCACAGCCCCACAAGCACTGGCGCTCTGATCTTCCTAGCCACAGCACAGTGGGGACGTTCCTTCTCAGCACAGCCACAGCCCAGCTCCGAAATTCAAAACGTCCAGCCACTGCTCCCACACCAAAGGGGCTAGCACTGAAAGCTCTTGCTGGCCAGCACCTGCCCTAGGCAGCCCTACCACAGCCCCACAAGCACTGGCGCTCTCAGCTTCCTAGCCACAGCACAGTGGGGACGTTCCTTCTCAGCACAACCAGAGCCCAGCTCCGAAATCCAAAACGTCCAGCCACTGCTCCCACACGAAAGGGGCTAGCAATGAAAGCTCTTGCTGGCCATCACCTTCCCTAGGCAGCCCTTCCACAGCCCCACAAGCACTGGCCCTCTGAGCTTGCCAGCCACAGCACTCTGCGGACGTTCCTTCTCGGCACAGCCAGAGCCCAGCTCCCAAATCCGAAACGTCCAGCCACTGCTCCCACACCAAAGGGGCTAGCACTGAAAGCTCTTGCTGGCCATCACCTGCCCTAGGCAGCCCTTCCACAGCCCCACAAGCACTGCCGCTCTGAGCTTCCTAGCCACAGCACAGTGGGGACGTTCCTTCTCAGCACAGCCAGAGCCCAGCTCCCAAATCAGAAACGGCCAGCCACTGCTCCCACACCAAAGGGGCTAGCACTGAAAGCTCTTGCTGGCCATCACCTGCCCTAGGCAGCCCTTCCACAGCCCCACAAGCACTGGCGCTCTGAGCTTCCTAGCCACAGCACAGTGGGGACGTTCCTTCTCGGCACAGCCAGAGCCCAGCTCCGAAATTCAAAACGTCCAGCCACTGCTCCCACACCAAAGGGGCTAGCACTGAAAGCTCTTGCTGGCCAGCACCTGCCCTAGGCAGCCCTTCCACAGCCCCACAAGCACTGGCCCTCTGAGCTTCCTAGCCACAGCACAGTGGGGACGTTCCTTCTCGGCACAGCCACAGCCCAGCTCCCAAATTCAAAACGTCCAGCCACTGCTCCCACACCAAAGGGGCTAGCACTGAAAGCTCTTGCTGGCCAGCACCTGCCCTAGGCAGCCCTTCCACAGCCCCACAAGCACTGGCGCTCTGAGCTTCCTAGCCACAGCACAGTGCGGACGTTCCTTCTCGGCACAGCCACAGCCCACCTCCGAAATTCAAAACGTCCAGCCCCTGCTCCCACACCAAAGGGGCCAGCACTGAAAGCTCTTGCTGGCCATCACCTGCCCTAGGCAGCCCTTCCACAGCCCCACAAGCACTGGCGCTCTGAGCTTCCTAGCCACAGCACAGTGGGGACGTTCCTTCTCGGCACAGCCACAGCCCAGCTCCGAAATTCAAAACGTCCAGCCACTGCTCCCACACCAAAGGGGCTAGCACTGAAAGCTCTTGCTGGCCATCACCTGCCCTAGGCAGCCCTTCCACAGCCCCACAAGCACTGGCGCTCTGAGCTTCCTAGCCACAGCACAGTGGGGACGTTCCTTCTCGGCACAGCCACAGCCCAGCTCCCAAATTCAAAACGTCCAGCCACTGCTCCCACACCAAAGGGGCTAGCACTGAAAGCTCTTGCTGGCCAGCACCTGCCCTAGGCAGCCCTTCCACAGCCCCACAAGCACTGGCGCTCTGAGCTTCCTAGCCACAGCACAGTGGGGACGTTCCTTCTCGGCACAGCCAGAGCCCAGCTCCCAAATCCAAAACGGCCAGCCACTGCTCCCACACAAAAGAGGCTAGCACTGAAAGCTCTTGCTGGCCATCACCTGCCCTAGGCAGCCCTTCCACAGCCCCACAAGCACTGGCGCTCTGAGCTTCCTAGCCACAGCACTCTGCGGACGTTCCTTCTCGGCACAGCCACAGCCCAGCTCCCAAATCGGAAACGTCCAGCCACTGCTCCCACACCAAAGGGGCTAGCACTGAAAGCTCTTGCTGGCCAGCACCTGCCCTAGGCAGCCCTTCCACAGCCCCACAAGCACTGGCCCTCTGAGCTTGCCAGCCACAGCACTCTGCGGACGTTCCTTATCAGCACAGCCACAGCCCAGCTCCCAAATCGGAAACGGCCAGCTACTGCTCCCACACAAAAGGGGCTAGCACTGAAAGCTCTTGCTGGCCATCACCTGCCCTAGGCAGCCCTTCCACAGCCCCACAAGCACTGGGCCTCTGAGATTCCTAGCCACAGCACTTTGCGGACGTTCCTTCTCAGCACAGCCAGAGCCCAGCTCCCAAATCGGAAACGGCCAGCCACTGCTCCCACACAAAAGGGGCTAGCACTGAAAGCTCTTGCTGGCCATCACCTTCCCTAGGCAGCCCTTCCACAGCCCCACAAGCACTGGCCCTCTGAGCTTGCCAGCCACAGCACTCTGCGGACGTTCCTTCTCAGCACAGCCAGAGCCCAGATCCCAAATCCAAAACGGCCAGCCACTGCTCCCACACCAAAGGGGCTAGCACTGAAAGCTCTTGCTTGCCATCACCTTCCCTAGGCAGCCCTTCCACAGCCCCACAAGCACTGGCGCTCTGAGCTTCCTAGCCACAGCACAGTGGGGACGTTCCTTCTCAGCACAGCCACAGCCCAGCTCCGAAATTCAAAACGTCCAGCCACTGCTCCCACACCAAAGGGGCTAGCACTGAAAGCTCTTGCTGGCCAGCACCTGCCCTAGGCAGCCCTACCACAGCCCCACAAGCACTGGCGCTCTCAGCTTCCTAGCCACAGCACAGTGGGGACGTTCCTTCTCAGCACAACCAGAGCCCAGCTCCGAAATCCAAAACGTCCAGCCACTGCTCCCACACCAAAGGGGCTAGCACTGAAAGCTCTTGCTGGCCATCACCTTCCCTAGGCAGCCCTTCCACAGCCCCACAAGCACTGGCCCTCTGAGCTTGCCAGCCACAGCACAGTGGGGACGTTCCTTCTCGGCACAGCCACAGCCCAGCTCCCAAATTCAAAACGTCCAGCCACTGCTCCCACACCAAAGGGGCTAGCACTGAAAGCTCTTGCTGGCCAGCACCTGCCCTAGGCAGCCCTTCCACAGCCCCACAAGCACTGGCGCTCTGAGCTTCCTAGCCACAGCACAGTGGGGACGTTCCTTCTCAGCACAGCCAGAGCCCAGCTCCCAAATTCAAAACGTCCAGCCACTGCTCCCACACCAAAGGGGCTAGCACTGAAAGCTCTTGCTGGCCAGCACCTGCCCTAGGCAGCCCTTCCACAGCCCCACAAGCACTGGCCCTCTGAGCTTGCCAGCCACAGCACTCTGCGGACGTTCCTTCTCAGCACAGCCAGAGCCCAGCTCCCAAATCCGAAACGTCCAGCCACTGCTCCCACACCAAAGGGGCTAGCACTGAAAGCGCTTGCTGGCCATCACCTTCCCTAGGCAGCCCTTCCACAGCCCCACAAGCACTGGCGCTCTGAGCTTCCTAGCCACAGCACAGTGGGGACGTTCCTTCTCAGCACAACCAGAGCCCAGCTCCGAAATCCAAAACGGCCAGCCACTGCTCCCACACCAAAGGGGCTAGCACTGAAAGCTCTTGCTGGCCAGCACCTGCCCTAGGCAGCCCTTCCACAGCCCCACAAGCACTGGCGCTCTGAGCTTCCTAGCCACAGCACTCTGCGGACGTTCCTTCTCGGCACAGCCACAGCCCAGCTCCCAAATCCGAAACGTCCAGCCACTGCTCCCACACCAAAGGGGCTAGCACTGAAAGCTCTTGCTGGCCAGCACCTGCCCTAGGCAGCCCTTCCACAGCCCCACAAGCACTGGTGCTCTGAGCTTCCTAGCCACATCACTCTGCGGACGTTCCTTCTCAGCACAGCCAGAGCCCAGCTCCCAAATCAGAAACGGCCAGCCACTGCTCCCACACAAAAGGGGCTAGCACTGAAAGCTCTTGCTGGCCAGCACCTGCCCTAGGCAGCCCTTCCACAGCCCCACAAGCACTGGCCCTCTAAGCTTCCTAGCCACAGCACTCTGCGGACGTTCCTTCTCAGAACAGCCACAGCCCAGCTCCCAAATCCGAAACGTCCAGCCACTGCTCCCACGCCAAAGGGGCTAGCACTGAAAGCGCTTGCTGGCCAGCACCTGCCCTAGGCAGCCCTTCCACAGCCCCACAAGCACTGCCGCTCTGAGCTTCCTAGCCACAGCACAGTGGGGACGTTCCTTCTCAGCACAGCCACAGCCCAGCTCCGAAATTCGAAACGTCCAGCCACTGCTCCCACACCAAAGGGGCTAGCACTGAAAGCTCTTGCTGGCCATCACCTTCCCTAGGCAGCCCTTCCACAGCCCCACAAGCACTGGCGCTCTGAGCTTCCTAGCCACAGCACTCTGCGGACGTTCCTTCTCGGCACAGCCACAGCCCAGCTCCCAAATCGGAAACGTCCAGCCACTGCTCCCACACCAAAGGGGCTAGCACTGAAAGCTCTTGCTGGCCATCACCTTCCCTAGGCAGCCCTTCCACAGCCCCACAAGCACTGGCGCTCTGAACTTCCTCGCCACAGCACTTTGCGGACGTTCCTTCTCAGCACAGCCAGAGCCCAGATCCCAAATCGGAAACGGCCAGCCACTGCTCCCACACCAAAGGGGCTAGCACTGAAAGCTCTTGCTGGCCAGCACCTGCCCTAGGCAGCCCTTCCACAGCCCCACAAGCACTGGCCCTCTGAGCTTGCCAGCCACAGCACTCTGCGGACGTTCCTTCTCAGCACAGCCAGAGCCCAGCTCCCAAATTCAAAACGTCCAGCCACTGCTCCCACACCAAAGGGGCTAGCACTGAAAGCTCTTGCTGGCCAGCACCTTCCCTAGGCAGCCCTTCCACAGCCCCACAAGCACTGGCCCTCTGAGCTTGCCAGCCACAGCACAGTGGGGACGTTCCTTCTCAGCACAGCCAGAGCCCAGATCCCAAATCCAAAACGTCCAGCCACTGCTCCCACACCAAAGGGGCTAGCACTGAAAGCTCTTGCTGGCCATCACCTTCCCTAGGCAGCCCTTCCACAGCCCCACAAGCACTGGCGCTCTGAGCTTCCTAGCCACAGCACAGTGGGGACGTTCCTTCTCGGCACAGCCACAGCCCAGCTCCCAAATCCGAAACGTCCAGCCACTGCTCCCACACCAAAGGGGCTAGCACTGAAAGCTCTTGCTGGCCATCACCTTCCCTAGGCAGCCCTTCCACAGCCCCACAAGCACTGGCCCTCTGAGCTTCCGAGCCACAGCACAGTGGGGACGTTCCTTCTCGGCACAGCCAGAGCCCAGCTCCGAAATTCGAAACGTCCAGCCACTGCTCCCACACCAAAGGGGCTAGCACTGAAAGCTCTTGCTGGCCAGCACCTTCCCTAGGCAGCCCTTCCACAGCCCCACAAGCACTGGCCCTCTGAGCTTGCCAGCAACAGCACAGTGGGGACGTTCCTTCTCAGCACAGCCAGAGCCCAGATCCCAAATCCAAAACGTCCAGCCACTGCTCCCACACCAAAGGGGCCAGCATTGAAAGCTCTTGCTGGCCAGCACCTTCCCTAGGCAGCCCTTCCACAGCCCCACAAGCACTGGTGCTCTGAGCTTCCTAGCCACAGCACAGTGGGGACGTTCCTTCTCGGCACAGCCACAGCCCAGCTCCGAAATTCAAAACGTCCAGCCACTGCTCCCACACCAAAGGGGCTAGCACTGAAAGCTCTTGCTGGCCAGCACCTGCCCTAGGCAGCCCTTCCACAGCCCCACAAGCACTGGCCCTCTGAGCTTCCGAGCCACAGCACAGTGGGGACGTTCCTTCTCAGCACAACCAGAGCCCAGATCCCAAATCCAAAACGGCCAGCCACTGCTCCCACACCAAAGGGGCTAGCACTGAAAGCTCTTGCTGGCCATCACCTTCCCTAGGCAGCCCTTCCACAGCCCCACAAGCACTGGCGCTCTGAGCTTCCTAGCCACAGCACAGTGGGGACGTTCCTTCTCAGCACAGCCAGAGCCCAGCTCCCAAATCGGAAACGTCCAGCCACTGCTCCCACACCAATGGGGCTAGCACTGAAAGCTCTTGCTGACCATCACCTTCCCTAGGCAGCCCTTCCACAGCCCCACAAGCACTGGCCCTCTGAGCTTGCCAGCCACAGCACAGTGGGGACGTTCCTTCTCGGCAGAGCCACAGCCCAGCTCCGAAATGCAAAACGTCCAGCCACTGCTCCCACACCAAAGGGGCTAGCACTGAAAGCTCTTGCTGGCCAGCACCTGCCCTAGGCAGCCCTTCCACAGCCCCACAAGCACTGGCGCTCTGAGCTTCCTAGCCACAGCACAGTGGGGACGTTCCTTCTCGGCACAGCCAGAGCCCAGCTCCCAAATCCGAAACGTCCAGCCACTGCTCCCACACCAAAGGGGCTAGCACTGAAAGCTCTTGCTGGCCAGCACCTTCCCTAGGCAGCCCTTCCACAGCCCCACAAGCACTGGCGCTCTGAGCTTCCTAGCCACAGCACTCTGCGGACGTTCCTTCTCGGCACAGCCACAGCCCAGCTCCCAAATCCGAAACGTCCAGCCACTGCTCCCACACCAAAGGGGCTAGCACTGAAAGCTCTTGCTGGCCAGCACCTGCCCTAGGCAGCCCTTCCACAGCCCCACAAGCACTGGCCCTCTGAGCTTCCTAGCCACAGCACAGTGGGGACGTTCCTTCTCAGCACAACCAGAGCCCAGCTCCGAAATCCAAAACGGCCAGCCACTGCTCCCACACCAAAGGGGCTAGCACTGAAAGCTCTTGCTGGCCATCACCTTCCCTAGGCAGCCCTTCCACAGCCCCACAAGCACTGCCGCTCTGAGCTTCCTAGCCACAGCACAGTCGGGACGTTCTTTCTCAGCACAGCCACAGCCCAGCTCCCAAATCCGAAACGTCCAGCCACTGCTCCCACACCAATGGGGCTAGCACTGAAAGCTCTTGCTGGCCAGCACCTGCCCTAGGCAGCCCTTCCACAGCCCCACAAGCACTGGCCCTCTGAGCTTCCTAGCCACAGCACTCTGCGGACGTTCCTTCTCAGCACAGCCACAGCCCAGCTCCCAAATCCGAAACGTCCAGCCACTGCTCCCACGCTAAAGGGGCTAGCACTGAAAGCGCTTGCTGGCCAGCACCTTCCCTAGGCAGCCCTTCCACAGCCCCACAAGCACTGCCGCTCTGAGCTTCCTAGCCACAGCACAGTGGGGACGTTCCTTCTCAGCACAGCCACAGCCCAGCTCCCAAATTCAAAACGTCCAGCCACTGCTCCCACACCAAAGGGGCTAGCACTGAAAGCTCTTGCTGGCCAGCACCTGCCCTAGGCAGCCCTTCCACAGCCCCACAAGCACTGTCGCTCTCAGCTTCCTAGCCACAGCACAGTGGGGACGTTCCTTCTCAGCACAACCAGAGCCCAGCTCCGAAATCCAAAACGGCCAGCCACTGCTCCCACACAAAAGGGGCTAGCACTGAAACCTCTTGATGGCCATCACCTGCCCTAGGCAGCCCTTCCACAGCCCCACAAGCACTGGCGCTCTGAGCTTCCTAGCCACAGCACTCTGCGGACGTTCCTTCTCGGCACAGCCACAGCCCAGCTCCCAAATCGGAAACGTCCAGCCACTGCTCCCACACCAAAGGGGCTAGCACTGAAAGCTCTTGCTGGCCAGCACCTGCCCTAGGCAGCCCTTCCACAGCCCCACAAGCACTGGCCCTCTGAGCTTGCCAGCCACAGCACTCTGCGGACGTTCCTTCTCAGCACAGCCACAGCCCAGCTCCCAAATTCAAAACGTCCAGCCACTGCTCCCACACCAAAGGGGCTAGCACTGAAAGCGCTTGCTTGCCATCACCTTCCCTAGGCAGCCCTTCCACAGCCCCACAAGAACTGCCGCTCTGAGCTTCATAGCCACAGCACAGTGGGGACGTTCCTTCTCAGCACAGCCAGAGCCCAGCTCCCAAATCCGAAACGGCGAGTTACTGCTCCCACACCAAAGGGGCTAGCACTGAAAGCTCTTGCTGACCATCACCTTCCCTAGGCAGCCCTTCCACAGCCCCACAAGCACTGGCCCTCTGAGCTTGCCAGCCACAGCACAGTGGGGACGTTCCTTCTCGGCAGAGCCACAGCCCAGCTCCGAAATGCAAAACGTCCAGCCACTGCTCCCACACCAAAGGGGCTAGCACTGAAAGCTCTTGCTGGCCATCACCTGCCCTAGGCAGCCCTTCCACAGCCCCACAAGCACTGGCGCTCTGAGCTTCCTAGCCACAGCACAGTGGGGACGTTCCTTCTCGGCACAGCCAGAGCCCAGCTCCCAAATCCGAAACGTCCAGCCACTGCTCCCACACCAAAGGGGCTAGCACTGAAAGCTCTTGCTGGCCAGCACCTTCCCTAGGCAGCCCTTCCACAGCCCCACAAGCACTGGCGCTCTGAGCTTCCTAGCCACAGCACTCTGCGGACGTTCCTTCTCGGCACAGCCACAGCCCAGCTCCCAAATCCGAAACGTCCAGCCACTGCTCCCACACCAAAGGGGCTAGCACTGAAAGCTCTTGCTGGCCAGCACCTGCCCTAGGCAGCCCTTCCACAGCCCCACAAGCACTGGCCCTCTGAGCTTCCTAGCCACAGCACAGTGGGGACGTTCCTTCTCAGCACAACCAGAGCCCAGCTCCGAAATCCAAAACGGCCAGCCACTGCTCCCACACCAAAGGGGCTAGCACTGAAAGCTCTTGCTGGCCATCACCTTCCCTAGGCAGCCCTTCCACAGCCCCACAAGCACTGCCGCTCTGAGCTTCCTAGCTACAGCACAGTGGGGACGTTCCTTCTCAGCACAGCCACAGCCCAGCTCCCAAATCCGAAACGTCCAGCCACTGCTCCCACACCAATGGGGCTAGCACTGAAAGCTCTTGCTGGCCAGCACCTGCCCTAGGCAGCCCTTCCACAGCCCCACAAGCACTGGCCCTCTGAGCTTCCTAGCCACAGCACTCTGCGGACGTTCCTTCTCAGCACAGCCACAGCCCAGCTCCCAAATCCGAAACGTCCAGCCACTGCTCCCACGCTAAAGGGGCTAGCACTGAAAGCGCTTGCTGGCCAGCACCTTCCCTAGGCAGCCCTTCCACAGCCCCACAAGCACTGCCGCTCTGAGCTTCCTAGCCACAGCACAGTGGGGACGTTCCTTCTCAGCACAGCCACAGCCCAGCTCCCAAATTCAAAACGTCCAGCCACTGCTCCCACACCAAAGGGGCTAGCACTGAAAGCTCTTGCTGGCCAGCACCTGCCCTAGGCAGCCCTTCCACAGCCCCACAAGCACTGTCGCTCTCAGCTTCCTAGCCACAGCACAGTGGGGACGTTCCTTCTCAGCACAACCAGAGCCCAGCTCCGAAATCCAAAACGGCCAGCCACTGCTCCCACACAAAAGGGGCTAGCACTGAAACCTCTTGCTGGCCATCACCTGCCCTAGGCAGCCCTTCCACAGCCCCACAAGCACTGCCGCTCTGAGCTTCCTAGCCACAGCACTCTGCGGACGTTCCTTCTCGGCACAGCCACAGCCCAGCTCCCAAATCGGAAACGTCCAGCCACTGCTCCCACACCAAAGGGGCTAGCACTGAAAGCTCTTGCTGGCCAGCACCTGCCCTAGGCAGCCCTTCCACAGCCCCACAAGCACTGGCGCTCTGAGCTTGCCAGCCACAGCACTCTGCGGACGTTCCTTCTCAGCACAGCCACAGCCCAGCTCCCAAATTCAAAACGTCCAGCCACTGCTCCCACACCAAAGGGGCTAGCACTGAAAGCGCTTGCTTGCCATCACCTTCCCTAGGCAGCCCTTCCACAGCCCCACAAGAACTGCCGCTCTGAGCTTCATAGCCACAGCACAGTGGGGACGTTCCTTCTCAGCACAGCCAGAGCCCAGCTCCCAAATCCGAAACGGCGAGTTACTGCTCCCACACCAAAGGGGCTAGCACTGAAAGCGCTTGCTGGCCATCACCTGCCCTAGGCAGCCCTTCCACAGCCCCACAAGCACTGCCGCTCTGAGCTTCCTAGCCACAGCACAGTGGGGACGTTCCTTCTCGGCACAGCCACAGCCCAGCTAAGAAATCCAAAACGGCCAGCCACTGCTCCCACACCAAAGGGGCTAGCACTGAAAGCTCTTGCTGGCCATCACCTTCCCTAGGCAGCCCTTCCACAGCCCCACAAGCACTGCCGCTCTGAGCTTCCTAGCCACAGCACTCTGCGGACGTTCCTTCTCGGCACAGCCACAGCCCAGCTCCCAAATCCGAAACGTCCAGCCACTGCTCCCACACCAAAGGGGCTAGCACTGAAAGCTCTTGCTGGCCAGCACCTGCCCTAGGCAGCCCTTCCACAGCCCCACAAGCACTGGCGCTCTGAGCTTCCGAGCCACAGCACAGTGGGGACGTTCCTTCTCAGCACAACCAGAGCCCAGCTCCGAAATCCAAAACGGCCAGCCACTGCTCCCACACCAAAGGGGCTAGCACTGAAAGCTCTTGCTGGCCAGCACCTGCCCTAGGCAGCCCTTCCACAGCCCCACAAGCACTGGCCCTCTGAGCTTGCCAGCCACAGCACTCTGCGGACGTTCCTTCTCAGAACAGCCACAGCCCAGCTCCCAAATCCAAAACGTCCAGCCACTGCTCCCACACCAAAGGGGCTAGCACTGAAAGAGCTTGCTGGCCATCACCTTCCCTAGGCAGCCCTTCCACAGCCCCACAAGCACTGGCCCTCTGAGCTTCCTAGCCACAGCACTCTGCGGACGTTCCTTCTCAGCACAGCCACAGCCCAGCTCCCAAATCGGAAACGTCCAGCCACTGCTCCCACACCAAAGGGGCTAGCACTGAAAGCTCTTGCTGGCCAGCACCTGCCCTAGGCAGCCCTTCCACAGCCCCACAAGCACTGGCCCTCTGAGCTTCCGAGCCACAGCACAGTGGGGACGTTCCTTCTCGGCACAGCCACAGCCCAGCTAAGAAATCCAAAACGGCCAGCCACTGCTCCCACACCAAAGGGGCTAGCACTGAAAGCTCTTGCTGGCCATCACCTGCCCTAGGCAGCCCTTCCACAGCCCCACAAGCACTGGCGCTCTGAGCTTCCTAGCCACAGCACAGTGGGGACGTTCCTTCTCAGCACAGCCAGAGCCCAGCTCCCAAATCGGAAACGTCCAGCCACTGCTCCCACACCAATGGGGCTAGCACTGAAAGCTCTTGCTGACCATCACCTTCCCTAGGCAGCCCTTCCACAGCCCCACAAGCACTGGCGCTCTGAGCTTCCTAGCCACAGCACAGTGGGGACGTTCCTTCTCAGCACAGCCAGAGCCCAGCTCCCAAATCCGAAACGTCCAGCCACTGCTCCCACACCAAAGGGGCTAGCACTGAAAGCTCTTGCTGGCCAGCACCTTCCCTAGGCAGCCCTTCCACAGCCCCACAAGCACTGGCGCTCTGAGCTTCCTAGCCACAGCACTCTGCGGACGTTCCTTCTCAGCACAACCAGAGCCCAGCTCCGAAATCCAAAACGGCCAGCCACTGCTCCCACACAAAAGGGGCTAGCACTGAAAGCTCTTGCTGGCCAGCACCTGCCCTAGGCAGCCCTTCCACAGCCCCACAAGCACTGGCGCTCTGAGCTTCCTAGCCACAGCACAGTGGGGACGTTCCTTCTCAGCACAGCCAGAGCCCAGCTCCAAAATCGGAAACGTCCAGCCACTGCTCCCACACCAATGGGGCTAGCACTGAAAGCTCTTGCTGGCCATCACCTGCCCTAGGCAGCCCTTCCACAGCCCCACAAGCACTGGCCCTCTAAGCTTCCTAGCCACAGCACTCTGCGGACGTTCCTTCTCAGAACAGCCACAGCCCAGCTCCCAAATCCAAAACGTACAGCCACTGCTCCCACACCAAAGGGGCTAGCACTGAAAGCTCTTGCTGGCCATCACCTTCCTTTAGGCAGCCCTTCCACAGCCCCACAAGCACTGGCGCTCTGAGCTTCCTAGCCACAGCACTCTGCGGACGTTCCTTCTCAGCACAGCCAGAGCCCAGCTCCCAAATCCGAAACGGCCAGCCACTGCTCCCACACAAAAGGGGCTAGCACTGAAAGCTCTTGCTGGCCATCACCTGCCCTAGGCAGCCCTTCCACAGCCCCACAAGCACTGGCCCTCTGAGCTTGCCAGCCACAGCACTCTGCGGACGTTCCTTCTCAGCAGAGCCAGAGCCCAGCTTCCAAATCCAAAACGTCCAGCCACTGCTCCCACACCAAAGGGGCTAGCACTGAAAGAGCTTGCTGGCCATCACCTTCCCTAGGCAGCCCTTCCACAGCCCCACAAGCACTGGCCCTCTGAGCTTCCTAGCCACAGCACAGTGGGGACGTTCCTTCTCGGCACAGCCAGAGCCCAGCTCCCAAATCCGAAACGTCCAGCCACTGCTCCCACACCAAAGGGGCTAGCACTGAAAGCTCTTGCTGGCCAGCACCTGCCCTAGGCAGCCCTTCCACAGCCCCACAAGCACTGGCGCTCTCAGCTTCCTAGCCACAGCACTCTGCGGACGTTCCTTCTCGGCACAGCCACAGCCCAGCTCCCAAATCCGAAACGTCCAGCCACTGCTCCCACACCAAAGGGGCTAGCACTGAAAGCTCTTGCTGGCCAGCACCTGCCCTAGGCAGCCCTTCCACAGCCCCACAAGCACTGGCCCTCTGAGCTTCCGAGCCACAGCACAGTGGGGACGTTCCTTCTCAGCACAACCAGAGCCCAGCTCCGAAATCCAAAACGGCCAGCCACTGCTCCCACACCAAAGGGGCTAGCACTGAAAGCTCTTGCTGGCCATCACCTTCCCTAGGCAGCCCTTCCACAGCCCCACAAGCACTGGCGCTCTGAGCTTCCTAGCCACAGCACAGTGGGGACGTTCCTTCTCAGCACAGCCAGAGCCCAGCTCCCAAATCCGAAACGTCCAGCCACTGCTCCCACACCAATGGGGCTAGCACTGAAAGCTCTTGCTGGCCAGCACCTGCCCTAGGCAGCCCTTCCACAGCCCCACAAGCACTGGCCCTCTGAGCTTGCCAGCCACAGCACTCTGCGGATGTTCCTTCTCAGAACAGCCACAGCCCAGCTCCCAAATCCAAAACGTCCAGCCACTGCTCCCACACCAAAGGGGCTAGCACTGAAAGAGCTTGCTGGCCATCACCTTCCCTAGGCAGCCCTTCCACAGCCCCACAAGCACTGGCGCTCTGAGCTTCCTAGCCACAGCACAGTGGGGACGTTCCTTCTCGGCACAGCCACAGCCCAGCTCCCAAATTCAAAACGTCCAGCCACTGCTCCCACACCAAAGGGGCTAGCACTGAAAGCTCTTGCTGGCCAGCACCTGCCCTAGGCAGCCCTTCCACAGCCCCACAAGCACTGGCCCTCTGAGCTTCCTAGCCACAGCACAGTGGGGACGTTCCTTCTCAGCACAGCCTAAGCCCAGCTCCCAAATCGGAAACGGCCAGCCACTGCTCCCACACCAAAGGGGCTAGCACTGAAAGCTCTTGCTGGCCAGCACCTGCCCTAGGCAGCCCTTCCACAGCCCCACAAGCACTGGCCCTCTGAGCTTCCGAGCCACAGCACAGTGGGGACGTTCCTTCTCGGCACAGCCACAGCCCAGCTAAGAAATCCAAAACGGCCAGCCACTGCTCCCACACCAAAGGGGCTAGCACTGAAAGCTCTTGCTGGCCATCACCTTCCCTAGGCAGCCCTTCCACAGCCCCACAAGCACTGCCGCTCTGAGCTTCCTAGCCACAGCACAGTGGGGACGTTCCTTCTCAGCACAGCCAGAGCCCAGCTCCCAAATCGGAAACGTCCAGCCACTGCTCCCACACCAATGGGGCTAGCACTGAAAGCTCTTGCTGGCCAGCACCTGCCCTAGGCAGCCCTTCCACAGCCCCACAAGCACTGGCGCTCTGAGCTTCCTAGCCACAGCACAGTGGGGACGTTCCTTCTCAGCACAGCCAGAGCCCAGCTCCCAAATCCGAAACGTCCAGCCACTGCTCCCACACCAAAGGGGCTAGCACTGAAAGCTCTTGCTGGCCAGCACCTGCCCTAGGCAGCCCTTCCACAGCCCCACAAGCACTGGCGCTCTGAGCTTCCTAGCCACAGCACTCTGCGGACGTTCCTTCTCGGCACAGCCACAGCCCAGCTCCCAAATTCAAAACGTCCAGCCACTGCTCCCACACCAAAGGGGCTAGCACTGAAAGCTCTTGCTGGCCAGCACCTGCCCTAGGCAGCCCTTCCACAGCCCCACAAGCACTGGCGCTCTGAGCTTCCGAGCCACAGCACAGTGGGGACGTTCCTTCTCAGCACAACCAGAGCCCAGCTCCGAAATCCAAAACGGCCAGCCACTGCTCCCACACAAAAGGGGCCAGCACTGAAAGCTCTTGCTGGCCAGCACCTGCCCTAGGCAGCCCTTCCACAGCCCCACAAGCACTGGCGCTCTGAGCTTCCTAGCCACAGCACAGTGGGGACGTTCCTTCTCAGCACAGCCAGAGCCCAGCTCCCAAATCGGAAACGTCCAGCCACTGCTCCCACACCAATGGGGCTAGCACTGAAAGCTCTTGCTGGCCATCACCTGCCCTAGGCAGCCCTTCCACAGCCCCACAAGCACTGGCCCTCTAAGCTTCCTAGCCACAGCACTCTGCGGACGTTCCTTCTCAGCACAGCCAGAGCCCAGCTCCCAAATCAGAAACGGCCAGCCACTGCTCCCACACCAAAGGGGCTAGCACTGAAAGAGCTTGCTGGCCATCACCTTCCCTAGGCAGCCCTTCCACAGCCCCACAAGCACTGGCCCTCTGAGCTTCCTAGCCACAGCACTCTGCGGACGTTCCTTCTCAGCACAGCCACAGCCCAGCTCCCAAATCGGAAACGTCCAGCCACTGCTCCCACACCAAAGGGGCTAGCACTGAAAGCTCTTGCTGGCCATCACCTTCCCTAGGCAGCCCTTCCACAGCCCCACAAGCACTGGCGCTCTGAGCTTCCTAGCCACAGCACTCTGCGAACGTTCCTTCTCAGCACAGCCAGAGCCCAGCTCCCAAATCGGAAACGGCCAGCCACTGCTCCCACACCAAAGGGGCTAGCACTGAAAGCTCTTGCTGGCCATCACCTTCCCTAGGCAGCCCTTCCACAGCCCCACAAGCACTGGCGCTCTGAGCTTCCTAGCCACAGCACTTTGCGGACGTTCCTTCTCAGCACAGCCAGAGCCCAGCTCCCAAATCCGAAACGGCCAGCTACTGCTCCCACACCAAAGGGGCTAGCACTGAAAGCTCTTGCTGGCCAGCACCTGCCCTAGGCAGCCCTTCCACAGCCCCACAAGCACTGGCCCTCTGAGCTTCCGAGCCACAGCACAGTGGGGACGTTCCTTCTCGGCACAGCCTCAGCCCAGCTAAGAAATCCAAAACGGCCAGCCACTGCTCCCACACCAAAGGGGCTAGCACTGAAAGCTCTTGCTGGCCAGCACCTGCCCTAGGCAGCCCTTCCACAGCCCCACAAGCACTGGCGCTCTGAGCTTCCTAGCCACAGCACTCTGCGGACGTTCCTTCTCGGCACAGCCACAGCCCAGCTCCCAAATCCGAAACGTCCAGCCACTGCTCCCACACCAAAGGGGCTAGCACTGAAAGCTCTTGCTGGCCAGCACCTGCCCTAGGCAGCCCTTCCACAGCCCCACAAGCACTGGCCCTCTGAGCTTCCGAGCCACAGCACAGTGGGGACGTTCCTTCTCAGCACAACCAGAGCCCAGCTCCGAAATCCAAAACGGCCAGCCACTGCTCCCACACCAAAGGGGCTAGCACTGAAAGCTCTTGCTGGCCATCACCTGCCCTAGGCAGCCCTTCCACAGCCCCACAAGCACTGGCGCTCTGAGCTTCCTAGCCACAGCACAGTGGGGACGTTCCTTCTCAGCACAGCCAGAGCCCAGCTCCCAAATCCGAAACGTCCAGCCACTGCTCCCACACCAATGGGGCTAGCACTGAAAGCTCTTGCTGGCCAGCACCTGCCCTAGGCAGCCCTTCCACAGCCCCACAAGCACTGGCCCTCTGAGCTTGCCAGCCACAGCACTCTGCGGACGTTCCTTCTCAGAACAGCCACAGCCCAGCTCCCAAATCCAAAACGTCCAGCCACTGCTCCCACACCAAAGGGGCTAGCACTGAAAGAGCTTGCTGGCCATCACCTTCCCTAGGCAGCCCTTCCACAGCCCCACAAGCACTGGCCCTCTGAGCTTCCTAGCCACAGCACTCTGCGGACGTTCCTTCTCAGCACAGCCAGAGCCCAGCTCCCAAATCGGAAACGGCCAGCCACTGCTCCCACACCAAAGGGGCTAGCACTGAAAGCTCTTGCTGGCCAGCACCTGCCCTAGGCAGCCCTTCCACAGCCCCACAAGCACTGGCGCTCTGAGCTTCCTAGCCACAGCACTCTGCGGACGTTCCTTCTCGGCACAGCCACAGCCCAGCTCCCAAATCCGAAACGTCCAGCCACTGCTCCCACACCAAAGGGGCTAGCACTGAAAGCTCTTGCTGGCCAGCACCTGCCCTAGGCAGCCCTTCCACAGCCCCACAAGCACTGGCCCTCTGAGCTTCCGAGCCACAGCACAGTGGGGACGTTCCTTCTCAGCACAACCAGAGCCCAGCTCCGAAATCCAAAACGGCCAGCCACTGCTCCCACACAAAAGGGGCTAGCACTGAAAGCTCTTGCTGGCCAGCACCTGCCCTAGGCAGCCCTTCCACAGCCCCACAAGCACTGGCGCTCTGAGCTTCCTAGCCACAGCACAGTGGGGACGTTCCTTCTCAGCACAGCCAGAGCCCAGCTCCCAAATCGGAAACGTCCAGCCACTGCTCCCACACCAATGGGGCTAGCACTGAAAGCTCTTGCTGGCCATCACCTGCCCTAGGCAGCCCTTCCACAGCCCCACAAGCACTGGCCCTCTAAGCTTCCTAGCCACAGCACTCTGCGGACGTTCCTTCTCAGAACAGCCACAGCCCAGCTCCCAAATCCAAAACGTACAGCCACTGCTCCCACACCAAAGGGGCTAGCACTGAAAGAGCTTGCTGGCCATCACCTTCCCTAGGCAGCCCTTCCACAGCCCCACAAGCACTGGCGCTCTGAGCTTCCTAGCCACAGCACTCTGCGGACGTTCCTTCTCAGCACAGCCAGAGCCCAGCTCCCAAATCAGAAACGGCCAGCCACTGCTCCCACACAAAAGGGGCTAGCACTGAAAGCTCTTGCTGGCCATCACCTGCCCTAGGCAGCCCTTCCACAGCCCCACAAGCACTGGCCCTCTGAGCTTGCCAGCCACAGCACTCTGCGGACGTTCCTTCTCAGCAGAGCCAGAGCCCAGCTTCCAAATCCGAAACGGCCAGCCACTGCTCCCACACCAAAGGGGCTAGCACTGAAAGCGCTTGCTGGCCATCACCTTCCCTAGGCAGCCCTTCCACAGCCCCACAAGCACTGGCGCTCTGAGCTTCCTAGCCACAGCACAGTGGGGACGTTCCTTCTCAGCACAACCAGAGCCCAGCTCCGAAATCCAAAACGGCCAGCCACTGCTCCCACACAAAAGGGGCTAGCACTGAAAGCTCTTGCTGGCCATCACCTGCCCTAGGCAGCCCTTCCACAGCCCCACAAGCACTGGCGCTCTGAGCTTCCTAGCCACAGCACTCTGCGGACGTTCCTTCTCGGCACAGCCACAGCCCAGCTCCCAAATCGGAAACGTCCAGCCACTGCTCCCACACCAAAGGGGCTAGCACTGAAAGCTCTTGCTGGCCAGCACCTGCCCTAGGCAGCCCTTCCACAGCCCCACAAGCACTGGTGCTCTGAGCTTCCTAGCCACATCACTCTGCGGACGTTCCTTCTCAGCACAGCCAGAGCCCAGATCCCAAATCGGAAACGTCCAGCCACTGCTCCCACACCAAAGGGGCTAGCACTGAAAGCGCTTGCTGGCCAGCACCTTCCCTAGGCAGCCCTTCCACAGCCCCACAAGCACTGGCGCTCTGAGCTTCCTAGCCACAGCACAGTGGGGACGTTCCTTCTCGGCACAGCGAGAGCCCAGCTCCCAAATCCGAAACGGCCAGCTACTGCTCCCACACCAAAGGGGCTAGCACTGAAAGCTCTTGCTGGCCATCACCTGCCCTAGGCAGCCCTTCCACAGCCCCACAAGCACTGGCGCTCTGAGCTTCCTAGCCACAGCACAGTGGGGACGTTCCTTCTCAGCACAGCCAGAGCCCAGCTCCCAAATCCGAAACGTCCAGCCACTGCTCCCACACCAAAGGGGCTAGCACTGAAAGCTCTTGCTGGCCAGCACCTGCCCTAGGCAGCCCTTCCACAGCCCCACAAGCACTGGCGCTCTGAGCTTCCTAGCCACAGCACTCTGCGGACGTTCCTTCTCGGCACAGCCACAGCCCAGCTCCCAAATTCGAAACGTCCAGCCACTGCTCCCACACCAAAGGGGCTAGCACTGAAAGCTCTTGCTGGCCAGCACCTGCCCTAGGCAGCCCTTCCACAGCCCCACAAGCACTGGCCCTCTGAGCTTCCGAGCCACAGCACAGTGGGGACGTTCCTTCTCAGCACAACCAGAGCCCAGCTCCGAAATCCAAAACGGCCAGCCACTGCTCCCACACAAAAGGGGCCAGCACTGAAAGCTCTTGCTGGCCAGCACCTGCCCTAGGCAGCCCTTCCACAGCCCCACAAGCACTGGCCCTCTGAGCTTCCGAGCCACAGCACAGTGGGGACGTTCCTTCTCGGCACAGCCACAGCCCAGCTAAGAAATCCAAAACGGCCAGCCACTGCTCCCACACCAAAGGGGCTAGCACTGAAAGCTCTTGCTGGCCAGCACCTGCCCTAGGCAGCCCTTCCACAGCCCCACAAGCACTGGCGCTCTGAGCTTCCTAGCCACAGCACAGTGGGGACGTTCCTTCTCGGCACAGCCACAGCCCAGCTCCCAAATCGGAAACGTCCAGCCACTGCTCCCACACCAAAGGGGCTAGCACTGAAAGCTCTTGCTGGCCAGCACCTGCCCTAGGCAGCCCTTCCACAGCCCCACAAGCACTGGCGCTCTGAGCTTCCTAGCCACAGCACTCTGCGGACGTTCCTTCTCGGCACAGCCACAGCCCAGCTCCCAAATTCAAAACGTCCAGCCACTGCTCCCACACCAAAGGGGCTAGCACTGAAAGCTCTTGCTGGCCAGCACCTGCCCTAGGCAGCCCTTCCACAGCCCCACAAGCACTGGCGCTCTGAGCTTCCGAGCCACAGCACAGTGGGGACGTTCCTTCTCAGCACAACCAGAGCCCAGCTCCGAAATCCAAAACGGCCAGCCACTGCTCCCACACAAAAGGGGCCAGCACTGAAAGCTCTTGCTGGCCAGCACCTGTCCTAGGCAGCCCTTCCACAGCCCCACAAGCACTGGCGCTCTGAGCTTCCTAGCCACAGCACAGTGGGGACGTTCCTTCTCAGCACAGCCAGAGCCCAGCTCCCAAATCGGAAACGTCCAGCCACTGCTCCCACACCAATGGGGCTAGCACTGAAAGCTCTTGCTGGCCATCACCTGCCCTAGGCAGCCCTTCCACAGCCCCACAAGCACTGGCCCTCTAAGCTTCCTAGCCACAGCACTCTGCGGACGTTCCTTCTCAGCACAGCCAGAGCCCAGCTCCCAAATCAGAAACGGCCAGCCACTGCTCCCACACCAAAGGGGCTAGCACTGAAAGAGCTTGCTGGCCATCACCTTCCCTAGGCAGCCCTTCCACAGCCCCACAAGCACTGGCCCTCTGAGCTTCCTAGCCACAGCACTCTGCGGACGTTCCTTCTCAGCACAGCCACAGCCCAGCTCCCAAATCGGAAACGTCCAGCCACTGCTCCCACACCAAAGGGGCTAGCACTGAAAGCTCTTGCTGGCCATCACCTTCCCTAGGCAGCCCTTCCACAGCCCCACAAGCACTGGCGCTCTGAGCTTCCTAGCCACAGCACTCTGCGGACGTTCCTTCTCAGCACAGCCAGAGCCCAGCTCCCAAATCGGAAACGGCCAGCCACTGCTCCCACACCAAAGGGGCTAGCACTGAAAGCTCTTGCTGGCCATCACCTTCCCTAGGCAGCCCTTCCACAGCCCCACAAGCACTGGCGCTCTGAGCTTCCTAGCCACAGCACTTTGCGGACGTTCCTTCTCAGCACAGCCAGAGCCCAGCTCCCAAATCGGAAACGGCCAGCCACTGCTCCCACACCAAAGGGGCTAGCACTGAAAGCTCTTGCTGGCCATCACCTTCCCTAGGCAGCCCTTCCACAGCCCCACAAGCACTGGCGCTCTGAGCTTCCTAGCCACAGCACTCTGCGGACGTTCCTTCTCGGCACAGCCACAGCCCAGCTCCCAAATCGGAAACGTCCAGCCACTGCTCCCACACCAAAGGGGCTAGCACTGAAAGCTCTTGCTGGCCAGCACCTGCCCTAGGCAGCCCTTCCACAGCCCCACAAGCACTGGCCCTCTGAGCTTCCGAGCCACAGCACAGTGGGGACGTTCCTTCTCGGCACAGCCTCAGCCCAGCTAAGAAATCCAAAACGGCCAGCCACTGCTCCCACACCAAAGGGGCTAGCACTGAAAGCTCTTGCTGGCCAGCACCTGCCCTAGGCAGCCCTTCCACAGCCCCACAAGCACTGGCGCTCTGAGCTTCCTAGCCACAGCACTCTGCGGACGTTCCTTCTCGGCACAGCCACAGCCCAGCTCCCAAATCCGAAACGTCCAGCCACTGCTCCCACACCAAAGGGGCTAGCACTGAAAGCTCTTGCTGGCCAGCACCTGCCCTAGGCAGCCCTTCCACAGCCCCACAAGCACTGGCCCTCTGAGCTTCCGAGCCACAGCACAGTGGGGACGTTCCTTCTCAGCACAACCAGAGCCCAGCTCCGAAATCCAAAACGGCCAGCCACTGCTCCCACACCAAAGGGGCTAGCACTGAAAGCTCTTGCTGGCCATCACCTTCCCTAGGCAGCCCTTCCACAGCCCCACAAGCACTGGCGCTCTGAGCTTCCTAGCCACAGCACAGTGGGGACGTTCCTTCTCAGCACAGCCAGAGCCCAGCTCCCAAATCCGAAACGTCCAGCCACTGCTCCCACACCAATGGGGCTAGCACTGAAAGCTCTTGCTGGCCAGCACCTGCCCTAGGCAGCCCTTCCACAGCCCCACAAGCACTGGCCCTCTGAGCTTGCCAGCCACAGCACTCTGCGGACGTTCCTTCTCAGAACAGCCACAGCCCAGCTCCCAAATCCAAAACGTCCAGCCACTGCTCCCACACCAAAGGGGCTAGCACTGAAAGAGCTTGCTGGCCATCACCTTCCCTAGGCAGCCCTTCCACAGCCCCACAAGCACTGGCCCTCTGAGCTTCCTAGCCACAGCACTCTGCGGACGTTCCTTCTCAGCACAGCCAGAGCCCAGCTCCCAAATCGGAAACGGCCAGCCACTGCTCCCACACCAAAGGGGCTAGCACTGAAAGCTCTTGCTGGCCAGCACCTGCCCTAGGCAGCCCTTCCACAGCCCCACAAGCACTGGCGCTCTGAGCTTCCTAGCCACAGCACTCTGCGGACGTTCCTTCTCGGCACAGCCACAGCCCAGCTCCCAAATCCGAAACGTCCAGCCACTGCTCCCACACCAAAGGGGCTAGCACTGAAAGCTCTTGCTGGCCAGCACCTGACCTAGGCAGCCCTTCCACAGCCCCACAAGCACTGGCCCTCTGAGCTTCCGAGCCACAGCACAGTGGGGACGTTCCTTCTCAGCACAACCAGAGCCCAGCTCCGAAATCCAAAACGGCCAGCCACTGCTCCCACACAAAAGGGGCTAGCACTGAAAGCTCTTGCTGGCCAGCACCTGCCCTAGGCAGCCCTTCCACAGCCCCACAAGCACTGGCGCTCTGAGCTTCCTAGCCACAGCACAGTGGGGACGTTCCTTCTCAGCACAGCCAGAGCCCAGCTCCCAAATCGGAAACGTCCAGCCACTGCTCCCACACCAATGGGGCTAGCACTGAAAGCTCTTGCTGGCCATCACCTGCCCTAGGCAGCCCTTCCACAGCCCCACAAGCACTGGCCCTCTAAGCTTCCTAGCCACAGCACTCTGCGGACGTTCCTTCTCAGAACAGCCACAGCCCAGCTCCCAAATCCAAAACGTACAGCCACTGCTCCCACACCAAAGGGGCTAGCACTGAAAGAGCTTGCTGGCCATCACCTTCCCTAGGCAGCCCTTCCACAGCCCCACAAGCACTGGCGCTCTGAGCTTCCTAGCCACAGCACTCTGCGGACGTTCCTTCTCAGCACAGCCAGAGCCCAGCTCCCAAATCAGAAACGGCCAGCCACTGCTCCCACACAAAAGGGGCTAGCACTGAAAGCTCTTGCTGGCCATCACCTGCCCTAGGCAGCCCTTCCACAGCCCCACAAGCACTGGCCCTCTGAGCTTGCCAGCCACAGCACTCTGCGGACGTTCCTTCTCAGCAGAGCCAGAGCCCAGCTTCCAAATCCGAAACGGCCAGCCACTGCTCCCACACCAAAGGGGCTAGCACTGAAAGCGCTTGCTGGCCATCACCTTCCCTAGGCAGCCCTTCCACAGCCCCACAAGCACTGGCGCTCTGAGCTTCCTAGCCACAGCACAGTGGGGACGTTCCTTCTCAGCACAACCAGAGCCCAGCTCCGAAATCCAAAACGGCCAGCCACTGCTCCCACACAAAAGGGGCTAGCACTGAAAGCTCTTGCTGGCCATCACCTGCCCTAGGCAGCCCTTCCACAGCCCCACAAGCACTGGCGCTCTGAGCTTCCTAGCCACAGCACTCTGCGGACGTTCCTTCTCGGCACAGCCACAGCCCAGCTCCCAAATCCGAAACGTCCAGCCACTGCTCCCACACCAAAGGGGCTAGCACTGAAAGCTCTTGCTGGCCAGCACCTGCCCTAGGCAGCCCTTCCACAGCCCCACAAGCACTGGTGCTCTGAGCTTCCTAGCCACATCACTCTGCGGACGTTCCTTCTCAGCACAGCCAGAGCCCAGATCCCAAATCGGAAACGTCCAGCCACTGCTCCCACACCAAAGGGGCTAGCACTGAAAGCGCTTGCTGGCCAGCACCTTCCCTAGGCAGCCCTTCCACAGCCCCACAAGCACTGGCGCTCTGAGCTTCCTAGCCACAGCACAGTGGGGACGTTCCTTCTCGGCACAGCGAGAGCCCAGCTCCCAAATCCGAAACGGCCAGCTACTGCTCCCACACCAAAGGGGCTAGCACTGAAAGCTCTTGCTGGCCATCACCTGCCCTAGGCAGCCCTTCCACAGCCCCACAAGCACTGGCGCTCTGAGCTTCCTAGCCACAGCACAGTGGGGACGTTCCTTCTCAGCACAGCCAGAGCCCAGCTCCCAAATCGGAAACGTCCAGCCACTGCTCCCACACCAAAGGGGCTAGCACTGAAAGCTCTTGCTGGCCAGCACCTGCCCTAGGCAGCCCTTCCACAGCCCCACAAGCACTGGCGCTCTGAGCTTCCTAGCCACAGCACTCTGCGGACGTTCCTTCTCGGCACAGCCACAGCCCAGCTCCCAAATTCGAAACGTCCAGCCACTGCTCCCACACCAAAGGGGCTAGCACTGAAAGCTCTTGCTGGCCAGCACCTGCCCTAGGCAGCCCTTCCACAGCCCCACAAGCACTGGCCCTCTGAGCTTCCGAGCCACAGCACAGTGGGGACGTTCCTTCTCAGCACAACCAGAGCCCAGCTCCGAAATCCAAAACGGCCAGCCACTGCTCCCACACAAAAGGGGCCAGCACTGAAAGCTCTTGCTGGCCAGCACCTGCCCTAGGCAGCCCTTCCACAGCCCCACAAGCACTGGCGCTCTGAGCTTCCTAGCCACAGCACTCTGCGGACGTTCCTTCTCAGCACAGCCAGAGCCCAGCTCCCAAATCAGAAACGGCCAGCCACTGCTCCCACACCAAAGGGGCTAGCACTGAAAGAGCTTGCTGGCCATCACCTTCCCTAGGCAGCCCTTCCACAGCCCCACAAGCACTGGCCCTCTGAGCTTCCTAGCCACAGCACTCTGCGGACGTTCCTTCTCAGCACAGCCACAGCCCAGCTCCCAAATCGGAAACGTCCAGCCACTGCTCCCACACCAAAGGGGCTAGCACTGAAAGCTCTTGCTGGCCATCACCTTCCCTAGGCAGCCCTTCCACAGCCCCACAAGCACTGGCGCTCTGAGCTTCCTAGCCACAGCACTCTGCGGACGTTCCTTCTCAGCACAGCCAGAGCCCAGCTCCCAAATCGGAAACGGCCAGCCACTGCTCCCACACCAAAGGGGCTAGCACTGAAAGCGCTTGCTGGCCAGCACCTGCCCTAGGCAGCCCTTCCACAGCCCCACAAGCACTGGCGCTCTGAGCTTCCTAGCCACAGCACAGTGGGGACGTTCCTTCTCGGCACAGCGAGAGCCCAGCTCCCAAATCCGAAACGGCCAGCTACTGCTCCCACACCAAAGGGGCTAGCACTGAAAGCTCTTGCTGGCCATCACCTTCCCTAGGCAGCCCTTCCACAGCCCCACAAGCACTGGCGCTCTGAGCTTCCTAGCCACAGCACAGTGGGGACGTTCCTTCTCAGCACAACCAGAGCCCAGCTCCGAAATCCAAAACGGCCAGCCACTGCTCCCACACAAAAGGGGCTAGCACTGAAAGCTCTTGCTGGCCAGCACCTGCCCTAGGCAGCCCTTCCACAGCCCCACAAGCACTGCCGCTCTGAGCTTCCTAGCCACAGCACTCTGCGGACGTTCCTTCTCGGCACAGCCACAGCCCAGCTCCCAAATTCGAAACGTCCAGCCACTGCTCCCACACCAAAGGGGCTAGCACTGAAAGCTCTTGCTGGCCAGCACCTGCCCTAGGCAGCCCTTCCACAGCCCCACAAGCACTGGCCCTCTGAGCTTCCTAGCCACAGCACAGTGGGGACGTTCCTTCTCAGCACAACCAGAGCCCAGCTCCGAAATCCAAAACGGCCAGCCACTGCTCCCACACAAAAGGGGCTAGCACTGAAAGCTCTTGCTGGCCATCACCTGCCCTAGGCAGCCCTTCCACAGCCCCACAAGCACTGGCGCTCTGAGCTTCCTAGCCACAGCACTCTGCGGACGTTCCTTCTCGGCACAGCCACAGCCCAGCTCCCAAATCCGAAACGTCCAGCCACTGCTCCCACACCAAAGGGGCTAGCACTGAAAGCTCTTGCTGGCCAGCACCTGCCCTAGGCAGCCCTTCCACAGCCCCACAAGCACTGGTGCTCTGAGCTTCCTAGCCACATCACTCTGCGGACGTTCCTTCTCAGCACAGCCAGAGCCCAGATCCCAAATCGGAAACGTCCAGCCACTGCTCCCACACCAAAGGGGCTAGCACTGAAAGCGCTTGCTGGCCAGCACCTTCCCTAGGCAGCCCTTCCACAGCCCCACAAGCACTGGCGCTCTGAGCTTCCTAGCCACAGCACAGTGGGGACGTTCCTTCTCGGCACAGCGAGAGCCCAGCTCCCAAATCCGAAACGGCCAGCTACTGCTCCCACACCAAAGGGGCTAGCACTGAAAGCTCTTGCTGGCCATCACCTGCCCTAGGCAGCCCTTCCACAGCCCCACAAGCACTGGCGCTCTGAGCTTCCTAGCCACAGCACAGTGGGGACGTTCCTTCTCAGCACAGCCAGAGCCCAGCTCCCAAATCCGAAACGTCCAGCCACTGCTCCCACACCAAAGGGGCTAGCACTGAAAGCTCTTGCTGGCCAGCACCTGCCCTAGGCAGCCCTTCCACAGCCCCACAAGCACTGGCGCTCTGAGCTTCCTAGCCACAGCACTCTGCGGACGTTCCTTCTCGGCACAGCCACAGCCCAGCTCCCAAATTCAAAACGTCCAGCCACTGCTCCCACACCAAAGGGGCTAGCACTGAAAGCTCTTGCTGGCCAGCACCTGCCCTAGGCAGCCCTTCCACAGCCCCACAAGCACTGGCCCTCTGAGCTTCCGAGCCACAGCACAGTGGGGACGTTCCTTCTCAGCACAACCAGAGCCCAGCTCCGAAATCCAAAACGGCCAGCCACTGCTCCCACACAAAAGGGGCCAGCACTGAAAGCTCTTGCTGGCCAGCACCTGCCCTAGGCAGCCCTTCCACAGCCCCACAAGCACTGGCGCTCTGAGCTTCCTAGCCACAGCACTCTGCGGACGTTCCTTCTCAGCACAGCCAGAGCCCAGCTCCCAAATCAGAAACGGCCAGCCACTGCTCCCACACCAAAGGGGCTAGCACTGAAAGAGCTTGCTGGCCATCACCTTCCCTAGGCAGCCCTTCCACAGCCCCACAAGCACTGGCCCTCTGAGCTTCCTAGCCACAGCACTCTGCGGACGTTCCTTCTCAGCACAGCCACAGCCCAGCTCCCAAATCGGAAACGTCCAGCCACTGCTCCCACACCAAAGGGGCTAGCACTGAAAGCTCTTGCTGGCCATCACCTTCCCTAGGCAGCCCTTCCACAGCCCCACAAGCACTGGCGCTCTGAGCTTCCTAGCCACAGCACTCTGCGGACGTTCCTTCTCAGCACAGCCAGAGCCCAGCTCCCAAATCGGAAACGGCCAGCCACTGCTCCCACACCAAAGGGGCTAGCACTGAAAGCGCTTGCTGGCCAGCACCTGCCCTAGGCAGCCCTTCCACAGCCCCACAAGCACTGGCGCTCTGAGCTTCCTAGCCACAGCACAGTGGGGACGTTCCTTCTCGGCACAGCGAGAGCCCAGCTCCCAAATCCGAAACGGCCAGCTACTGCTCCCACACCAAAGGGGCTAGCACTGAAAGCTCTTGCTGGCCATCACCTTCCCTAGGCAGCCCTTCCACAGCCCCACAAGCACTGGCGCTCTGAGCTTCCTAGCCACAGCACAGTGGGGACGTTCCTTCTCAGCACAACCAGAGCCCAGCTCCGAAATCCAAAACGGCCAGCCACTGCTCCCACACAAAAGGGGCTAGCACTGAAAGCTCTTGCTGGCCAGCACCTGCCCTAGGCAGCCCTTCCACAGCCCCACAAGCACTGCCGCTCTGAGCTTCCTAGCCACAGCACTCTGCGGACGTTCCTTCTCGGCACAGCCACAGCCCAGCTCCCAAATTCGAAACGTCCAGCCACTGCTCCCACACCAAAGGGGCTAGCACTGAAAGCTCTTGCTGGCCAGCACCTGCCCTAGGCAGCCCTTCCACAGCCCCACAAGCACTGGCCCTCTGAGCTTCCGAGCCACAGCACAGTGGGGACGTTCCTTCTCAGCACAACCAGAGCCCAGCTCCGAAATCCAAAACGGCCAGCCACTGCTCCCACACAAAAGGGGCTAGCACTGAAAGCTCTTGCTGGCCATCACCTTCCCTAGGCAGCCCTTCCACAGCCCCACAAGCACTGGCGCTCTGAGCTTCCTAGCCACAGCACTCTGCGGACGTTCCTTCTCAGCACAGCCAGAGCCCAGCTCCCAAATCAGAAACGGCCAGCCACTGCTCCCACACCAAAGGGGCTAGCACTGAAAGAGCTTGCTGGCCATCACCTTCCCTAGGCAGCCCTTCCACAGCCCCACAAGCACTGGCCCTCTGAGCTTCCTAGCCACAGCACTCTGCGGACGTTCCTTCTCAGCACAGCCACAGCCCAGCTCCCAAATCGGAAACGTCCAGCCACTGCTCCCACACCAAAGGGGCTAGCACTGAAAGCTCTTGCTGGCCATCACCTTCCCTAGGCAGCCCTTCCACAGCCCCACAAGCACTGGCGCTCTGAGCTTCCTAGCCACAGCACTTTGCGGACGTTCCTTCTCAGCACAGCCAGAGCCCAGCTCCCAAATCGGAAACGGCCAGCCACTGCTCCCACACCAAAGGGGCTAGCACTGAAAGCTCTTGCTGGCCATCACCTTCCCTAGGCAGCCCTTCCACAGCCCCACAAGCACTGGCGCTCTGAGCTTCCTAGCCACAGCACTCTGCGGACGTTCCTTCTCGGCACAGCCACAGCCCAGCTCCCAAATCGGAAACGTCCAGCCACTGCTCCCACACCAAAGGGGCTAGCACTGAAAGCTCTTGCTGGCCAGCACCTGCCCTAGGCAGCCCTTCCACAGCCCCACAAGCACTGGCCCTCTGAGCTTCCGAGCCACAGCACAGTGGGGACGTTCCTTCTCGGCACAGCCTCAGCCCAGCTAAGAAATCCAAAACGGCCAGCCACTGCTCCCACACCAAAGGGGCTAGCACTGAAAGCTCTTGCTGGCCAGCACCTGCCCTAGGCAGCCCTTCCACAGCCCCACAAGCACTGGCGCTCTGAGCTTCCTAGCCACAGCACAGTGGGGACGTTCCTTCTCGGCACAGCCACAGCCCAGCTCCCAAATCCGAAACGTCCAGCCACTGCTCCCACACCAAAGGGGCTAGCACTGAAAGCTCTTGCTGGCCAGCACCTGCCCTAGGCAGCCCTTCCACAGCCCCACAAGCACTGGCCCTCTGAGCTTCCGAGCCACAGCACAGTGGGGACGTTCCTTCTCAGCACAACCAGAGCCCAGCTCCGAAATCCAAAACGGCCAGCCACTGCTCCCACACCAAAGGGGCTAGCACTGAAAGCTCTTGCTGGCCATCACCTTCCCTAGGCAGCCCTTCCACAGCCCCACAAGCACTGGCGCTCTGAGCTTCCTAGCCACAGCACAGTGGGGACGTTCCTTCTCAGCACAACCAGAGCCCAGCTCCCAAATCCGAAACGTCCAGCCACTGCTCCCACACCAATGGGGCTAGCACTGAAAGCTCTTGCTGGCCATCACCTGCCCTAGGCAGCCCTTCCACAGCCCCACAAGCACTGGCCCTCTGAGCTTGCCAGCCACAGCACTCTGCGGACGTTCCTTCTCGGAACAGCCACAGCCCAGCTCCCAAATCCAAAACGTCCAGCCACTGCTCCCACACCAAAGGGGCTAGCACTGAAAGAGCTTGCTGGCCATCACCTTCCCTAGGCAGCCCTTCCACAGCCCCACAAGCACTGGCCCTCTGAGCTTCCTAGCCACAGCACTCTGCGGACGTTCCTTCTCAGCACAGCCAGAGCCCAGCTCCCAAATCGGAAACGGCCAGCCACTGCTCCCACACCAAAGGGGCTAGCACTGAAAGCTCTTGCTGGCCAGCACCTGCCCTAGGCAGCCCTTCCACAGCCCCACAAGCACTGGCCCTCTGAGCTTCCGAGCCACAGCACAGTGGGGACGTTCCTTCTCGGCACAGCCACAGCCCAGCTCCCAAATTCAAAACGTCCAGCCACTGCTCCCACACCAAAGGGGCTAGCACTGAAAGCTCTTGCTGGCCAGCACCTGCCCTAGGCAGCCCTTCCACAGCCCCACAAGCACTGGCCCTCTGAGCTTGCCAGCCACAGCACTCTGCGGACGTTCCTTCTCAGCAGAGCCAGAGCCCAGCTTCCAAATCCGAAACGGCCAGCCACTGCTCCCACACCAAAGGGGCTAGCACTGAAAGCGCTTGCTGGCCATCACCTTCCCTAGGCAGCCCTTCCACAGCCCCACAAGCACTGGTGCTCTGAGCTTCCTAGCCACAGCACTCTGCGGACGTTCCTTCTCGGCACAGCCACAGCCCAGCTCCCAAATCCGAAACGTCCAGCCACTGCTCCCACACCAAAGGGGCTAGCACTGAAAGCTCTTGCTGGCCAGCACCTGCCCTAGGCAGCCCTTCCACAGCCCCACAAGCACTGGTGCTCTGAGCTTCCTAGCCACATCACTCTGCGGACGTTCCTTCTCAGCACAGCCAGAGCCCAGATCCCAAATCGGAAACGTCCAGCCACTGCTCCCACACCAAAGGGGCTAGCACTGAAAGCGCTTGCTGGCCAGCACCTTCCCTAGGCAGCCCTTCCACAGCCCCACAAGCACTGCCGCTCTGAGCTTCCTAGCCACAGCACAGTGGGGACGTTCCTTCTCGGCACAGCGAGAGCCCAGCTCCCAAATCCGAAACGGCCAGCTACTGCTCCCACACCAAAGGGGCTAGCACTGAAAGCTCTTGCTGGCCATCACCTTCCCTAGGCAGCCCTTCCACAGCCCCACAAGCACTGGCGCTCTGAGCTTCCTAGCCACAGCACAGTGGGGACGTTCCTTCTCGGCACAGCCACAGCCCAGCTCCCAAATTCAAAACGTCCAGCCACTGCTCCCACACCAAAGGGGCTAGCACTGAAAGCTCTTGCTGGCCAGCACCTTCCCTAGGCAGCCCTTCCACAGCCCCACAAGCACTGGCGCTCTCAGCTTCCTAGCCACAGCACTCTGCGGACGTTCCTTCTCGGCACAGCCACAGCCCAGCTCCCAAATCGGAAACGTCCAGCCACTGCTCCCACACCAAAGGGGCTAGCACTGAAAGCTCTTGCTGGCCATCACCTTCCCTAGGCAGCCCTTCCACAGCCCCACAAGCACTGCCGCTCTGAGCTTCCTAGCCACAGCACAGTGGGGACGTTCCTTCTCAGCACAGCCACAGCCCAGCTCCGAAATTCGAAACGTCCAGCCACTGCTCCCACACCAAAGGGGCTAGCACTGAAAGCTCTTGCTGGCCAGCACCTTCCCTAGGCAGCCCTTCCACAGCCCCACAAGCACTGCCGCTCTGAGCTTCCTAGCCACAGCACACTGGGGACGTTCCTTCTCGGCACAGCCACAGCCCAGCTCTGAAATCCGAAACGTCCAGCCACTGCTCCCACACCAAAGGGGCTAGCACTGAAAGCTCTTGCTGGCCAGCACCTTCCCTAGGCAGCCCTTCCACAGCCCCACAAGCACTGGCGCTCTGAGCTTCCTAGCCACAGCACAGTGGGGACGTTCCTTCTCAGCACAGCCAGAGCCCAGCTCCCAAATCCGAAACGGCCAGCTACTGCTCCCACACCAAAGGGGCTAGCACTGAAAGCTCTTGCTGGCCAGCACCTGCCCTAGGCAGCCCTTCCACAGCCCCACAAGCACTGGCCCTCTGAGCTTCCTAGCCACAGCACAGTGGGGACGTTCCTTCTCAGCACAGCCAGAGCCCAGCTCTGAAATTCAAAACGTCCAGCCACTGCTCCCACACCAAAGGGGCTAGCACTGAAAGCTCTTGCTTGCCAGCACCTTCCCTAGGCAGCCCTACCACAGCCCCACAAGCACTGCCGCTCTGAGCTTCCTAGCCACAGCACAGTGGGGACGTTCCTTCTCAGCACAGCCAGAGCCCAGCTCCCAAATCCGAAACGGCCAGCTACTGCTCCCACACCAAAGGGGCTAGCACTGAAAGCTCTTGCTGGCCATCACCTTCCCTAGGCAGCCCTTCCACAGCCCCACAAGCACTGGCGCTCTGAGCTTCCTAGCCACAGCACTCTGCGGACGTTCCTTCTCGGCACAGCCACAGCCCAGCTCCCAAATCGGAAACGTCCAGCCACTGCTCCCACACCAAAGGGGCTAGCACTGAAAGCTCTTGCTGGCCATCACCTGCCCTAGGCAGCCCTTCCACAGCCCCACAAGCACTGGCCCTCTGAGCTTGCCAGCCACAGCACAGTGGGGACGTTCCTTCTCAGCACAACCAGAGCCCAGCTCCGAAATCCAAAACGTCCAGCCACTGCTCCCACACCAAAGGGGCTAGCACTGAAAGCTCTTGCTGGCCAGCACCTGCCCTAGGCAGCCCTTCCACAGCCCCACAAGCACTGCCGCTCTGAGCTTCCTAGCCACAGCACAGTGGGGACGTTCCTTCTCAGCACAGCCACAGCCCAGCTCCCAAATCGGAAACGTCCAGCCACTGCTCCCACACCAATGGGGCTAGCAGTGAACGCTCTTGCTGGCCATCACCTGACCTAGGCAGCCCTTCCACAGCCCCACAAGCACTGGCGCTCTGAGCTTCCTAGCCACAGCACTCTGCGGACGTTCCTTCTCGGCACAGCCACAGCCCAGCTCCCAAATTCAAAACCTCCAGCCACTGCTCCCACACCAAAGGGGCTAGCACTGAAAGCTCTTGCTGGCCAGCACCTGCCCTAGGCAGCCCTTCCACAGCCCCACAAGCACTGCCGCTCTGAGATTCCTAGCCACATCACTCTGCGGACGTTCCTTCTCAGCACAGCCAGAGCCCAGATCCCAAATCGGAAACGTCCAGCCACTGCTCCCACACCAAAGGGGCTAGCACTGAAAGCGCTTGCTGGCCAGCACCTGACCTAGGCAGCCCTTCCACAGCCCCACAAGCACTGGCCCTCTGAGCTTCCTAGCCACAGCACAGTGGGGACGTTCCTTCTCGGCAGAGCCACAGCCCAGCTCCGAAATTCAAAACGTCCAGCCACTGCTCCCACACCAAAGGGGCTAGCACTGAAAGCTCTTGCTGGCCATCACCTTCCCTAGGCAGCCCTTCCGCAGCCCCACAAGCACTGGCCCTCTGAGCTTCCTAGCCACAGCACAGTGGGGACGTTCCTTCTCAGCACAGCCAGAGCCCAGCTCCCAAATCCGAAACGGCCAGCTACTGCTCCCACACCAAAGGGGCTAGCACTGAAAGCTCTTGCTGGCCATCACCTGCCCTAGGCAGCCCTTCCACAGCCCCACAAGCACTGGCGCTCTGAGCTTCCTAGCCACAGCACAGTGGGGACGTTCCTTCTCGGCACAGCCAGAGCCCAGCTCCCAAATTCAAAACGTCCAGCCACTGCTCCCACACCAAAGGGGCTAGCACTGAAAGCTCTTGCTGGCCAGCACCTTCCCTAGGCAGCCCTTCCACAGCCCCACAAGCACTGGCGCTCTGAGCTTCCTAGCCACAGCACTCTGCGGACGTTCCTTCTCGGCACAGCCACAGCCCAGCTCCCAAATCGGAAACGTCCAGCCACTGCTCCCACACCAAAGGGGCTAGCACTGAAAGCTCTTGCTGGCCATCACCTTCCCTAGGCAGCCCTTCCACAGCCCCACAAGCACTGGCCCTCTGAGCTTACCAGCCACAGCACTCTGCGGACATTCCTTCTCAGCAACAGCCAGAGCCCAGCTCCCAAATCCGAAACGTCCAGCCACTGCTCCCACACCAAAGGGGCTAGCACTGAAAGCGCTTGCTGGCCATCACCTTCCCTAGGCAGCCCTTCCACAGCCCCACAAGCACTGGTGCTCTGAGCTTCCTAGCTACAGCACAGTGGGGACGTTCCTTCTCAGAACAGCCACAGCCCAGCTCCGAAATTCAAAACCCCCAGCCACTGCTCCCACACCAAAGGGGCTAGCACTGAAAGCTCTTGCTGGCCAGCACCTTCCCTAGGCAGCCCTTCCACAGCCCCACAAGCACTGCCGCTCTGAGCTTCCTAGCCACAGCACAGTGGGGACGTTCCTTCTCAGCACAGCCACAGCCCAGCTCCCAAATTCAAAACGTCCAGCCACTGCTCCCACACCAAAGGGGCTAGCACTGAAAGCTCTTGCTGGCCATCACCTGCCCTAGGCAGCCCTTCCACAGCCCCACAAGCACTGGCGCTCTGAGCTTCCTAGCCACAGCACACTGGGGACGTTCCTTCTCGGCACAGCCAGAGCCCAGCTCCCAAATTCAAAACGTCCAGCCACTGCTCCCACACGAAAGGGGCCAGCACTGAAAGCTCTTGCTGGCCAGCACCTGCCCTAGGCAGCCCTTCCACAGCCCCACAAGCACTGGCGCTCTCAGCTTCCTAGCCACAGCACAGTGGGGACGTTCCTTCTCGGCACAGCCACAGCCCAGCTCCCAAATCGGAAACGTCCAGCCACTGCTCCCACACGAAAGGGGCTAGCACTGAAAGCTCTTGCTGGCCATCACCTGCCCTAGGCAGCCCTTCCACAGCCCCACAAGCACTGGCGCTCTGAGCTTCCTAGCCACAGCACTCTGCGGACGTTCCTTCTCAGCACAGCCAGAGCCCAGCTCCCAAATCCGAAACGTCCAGCCACTGCTCCCACACCAAAGGGGCTAGCACTGAAAGCTCTTGCTGGCCATCACCTGCCCTAGGCAGCCCTTCCACAGCCCCACAAGCACTGGCCCTCTGAGCTTGCCAGCCACAGCACTCTGCGGACGTTCCTTCTCAGCACAGCCAGAGCCCAGATCCCAAATCCGAAACGTCCAGCCACTGCTCCCACACCAAAGGGGCTAGCACTGAAAGCGCTTGCTGGCCAGCACCTTCCCTAGGCAGCCCTTCCACAGCCCCACAAGCACTGCCGCTCTGAGCTTCCTAGCCACAGCACAGTGGGGACGTTCCTTCTCGGCACAGCGAGAGCCCAGCTCCCAAATCCGAAACGGCCAGCTACTGCTCCCACACCAAAGGGGCTAGCACTGAAAGCTCTTGCTGGCCATCACCTGCCCTAGGCAGCCCTTCCACAGCCCCACAAGCACTGGCCCTCTGAGCTTGCCAGCCACAGCACTCTGCGGACGTTCCTTCTCAGCACAGCCAGAGCCCAGATCCCAAATCCGAAACGTCCAGCCACTGCTCCCACACCAAAGGGGCTAGCACTGAAAGCGCTTGCTGGCCATCACCTTCCCTAGGCAGCCCTTCCACAGCCCCACAAGCACTGCCGCTCTGAGCTTCCTAGCCACAGCACAGTGGGGACGTTCCTTCTCAGCACAGCCAGAGCCCAGCTCCGAAATTCAAAACGTCCAGCCACTGCTCCCACACCAAAGGGGCTAGCACTGAAAGCTCTTGCTGGCCAGCACCTTCCCTAGGCAGCCCTTCCACAGCCCCACAAGCACTGGCGCTCTCAGCTTCCTAGCCACAGCACTCTGCGGACGTTCCTTCTCGGCACAGCCACAGCCCAGCTCCCAAATCGGAAACGTCCAGCCACTGCTCCCACACCAAAGGGGCTAGCACTGAAAGCTCTTGCTGGCCATCACCTTTCCTAGGCAGCCCTTCCACAGCCCCACAAGCACTGGCCCTCTGAGCTTCCTAGCCACAGCACTCTGCGGACGTTCCTTCTCAGCAGCAGCCAGAGCCCAGCTCCCAAATCCGAAACGTCCAGCCACTGCTCCCACACCAAAGGGGCTAGCACTGAAAGCTCTTGCTGGCCATCACCTTCCCTAGGCAGCCCTTCCACAGCCCCACAAGCACTGGCGCTCTAAGCTTCCTAGCCACAGCACTCTGCGGACGTTCCTTCTCAGAACAGCCACAGCCCAGCTCCCAAATCCAAAACGTACAGCCACTGCTCCCACACCAAAGGGGCTAGCACTGAAAGAGCTTGCTGGCCATCACCTTCCCTAGGCAGCCCTTCCACAGCCCCACAAGCACTGGCGCTCTGAGCTTCCTAGCCACAGCACTCTGCGGACGTTCCTTCTCAGCACAGCCAGAGCCCAGCTCCCAAATCAGAAACGGCCAGCCACTGCTCCCACACAAAAGGGGCTAGCACTGAAAGCTCTTGCTGGCCATCACCTGCCCTAGGCAGCCCTTCCACAGCCCCACAAGCACTGGCCCTCTGAGCTTGCCAGCCACAGCACTCTGCGGACGTTCCTTCTCAGCAGAGCCAGAGCCCAGCTTCCAAATCCGAAACGGCCAGCCACTGCTCCCACACCAAAGGGGCTAGCACTGAAAGCGCTTGCTGGCCATCACCTTCCCTAGGCAGCCCTTCCACAGCCCCACAAGCACTGGCGCTCTGAGCTTCCTAGCCACAGCACAGTGGGGACGTTCCTTCTCAGCACAACCAGAGCCCAGCTCCGAAATCCAAAACGGCCAGCCACTGCTCCCACACAAAAGGGGCTAGCACTGAAAGCTCTTGCTGGCCATCACCTTCCCTAGGCAGCCCTTCCACAGCCCCACAAGCACTGGCGCTCTGAGCTTCCTAGCCACAGCACTCTGCGGACGTTCCTTCTCGGCACAGCCACAGCCCAGCTCCCAAATCCGAAACGTCCAGCCACTGCTCCCACACCAAAGGGGCTAGCACTGAAAGCTCTTGCTGGCCAGCACCTTCCCTAGGCAGCCCTTCCACAGCCCCACAAGCACTGCCGCTCTGAGCTTCCTAGCCACAGCACAGTGGGGACGTTCCTTCTCAGCACAGCCACAGCCCAGCTCCCAAATCCGAAACGGCCAGCTACTGCTCCCACACCAAAGGGGCTAGCACTGAAAGCTCTTGCTGGCCATCACCTTCCCTAGGCAGCCCTTCCACAGCCCCACAAGCACTGGCGCTCTGAGCTTCCTAGCCACAGCACAGTGGGGACGTTCCTTCTCAGCACAGCCACAGCCCAGCTCTGAAATTCAAAACGTCCAGCCACTGCTCCCACACCAAAGGGGCTAGCACTGAAAGCTCTTGCTGGCCAGCACCTTCCCTAGGCAGCCCTTCCACAGCCCCACAAGCACTGGCGCTCTCAGCTTCCTAGCCACAGCACTCTGCGGACGTTCCTTCTCGGCACAGCCACAGCCCAGCTCCCAAATCGGAAACGTCCAGCCACTGCTCCCACACCAAAGGGGCTAGCACTGAAAGCTCTTGCTGGCCATCACCTTCCCTAGGCAGCCCTTCCAC
Source organism: Aptenodytes patagonicus (assembly GCF_965638725.1). Classification (NCBI taxonomy): domain Eukaryota; kingdom Metazoa; phylum Chordata; class Aves; order Sphenisciformes; family Spheniscidae; genus Aptenodytes; species Aptenodytes patagonicus. The sequence continues at coordinate 234,256 of NW_027472065.1, forward strand.
AGCCCCACAAGCACTGCCGCTCTGAGCTTCCTAGCCACAGCACAGTGGGGACGTTCCTTCTCAGCACAGCCACAGCCCAGCTCCGAAATTCGAAACGTCCAGCCACTGCTCCCACACCAAAGGGGCTAGCACTGAAAGCTCTTGCTGGCCAGCACCTTCCCTAGGCAGCCCTTCCACAGCCCCACAAGCACTGCCGCTCTGAGCTTCCTAGCCACAGCACACTGGGGACGTTCCTTCTCGGCACAGCCACAGCCCAGCTCTGAAATCCGAAACGTCCAGCCACTGCTCCCACACCAAAGGGGCTAGCACTGAAAGCTCTTGCTGGCCAGCACCTTCCCTAGGCAGCCCTTCCACAGCCCCACAAGCACTGGCGCTCTGAGCTTCCTAGCCACAGCACAGTGGGGACGTTCCTTCTCAGCACAGCCAGAGCCCAGCTCCGAAATCCGAAACGGCCAGCTACTGCTCCCACACCAAAGGGGCTAGCACTGAAAGCTCTTGCTGGCCAGCACCTGCCCTAGGCAGCCCTTCCACAGCCCCACAAGCACTGGCCCTCTGAGCTTCCTAGCCACAGCACAGTGGGGACGTTCCTTCTCAGCACAGCCAGAGCCCAGCTCCCAAATCCGAAACGGCCAGCTACTGCTCCCACACCAAAGGGGCTAGCACTGAAAGAGCTTGCTGGCCATCACCTTCCCTAGGCAGCCCTTCCACAGCCCCACAAGCACTGCCGCTCTGAGCTTCCTAGCCACAGCACTCTGCGGACGTTCCTTCTCGGCACAGCCACAGCCCAGCTCCCAAATCGGAAACGTCCAGCCACTGCTCCCACACCAAAGGGGCTAGCACTGAAAGCTCTTGCTGGCCATCACCTGCCCTAGGCAGCCCTTCCACAGCCCCACAAGCACTGGCCCTCTGAGCTTGCCAGCCACAGCACAGTGGGGACGTTCCTTCTCAGCACAACCAGAGCCCAGCTCCGAAATCCAAAACGTCCAGCCACTGCTCCCACACCAAAGGGGCTAGCACTGAAAGCTCTTGCTGGCCAGCACCTGCCCTAGGCAGCCCTTCCACAGCCCCACAAGCACTGGCGCTCTGAGCTTCCTAGCCACAGCACAGTGGGGACGTTCCTTCTCAGCACAGCCACAGCCCAGCTCCCAAATCGGAAACGTCCAGCCACTGCTCCCACACCAATGGGGCTAGCACTGAACGCTCTTGCTGGCCATCACCTGACCTAGGCAGCCCTTCCACAGCCCCACAAGCACTGGCGCTCTGAGCTTCCTAGCCACAGCACAGTGGGGACGTTCCTTCTCGGCACAGCCACAGCCCAGCTCCCAAATTCAAAACGTCCAGCCACTGCTCCCACACCAAAGGGGCTAGCACTGAAAGCTCTTGCTGGCCATCACCTTCCCTAGGCAGCCCTTCCACAGCCCCACAAGCACTGGCCCTCTGAGCTTCCTAGCCACAGCACAGTGGGGACGTTCCTTCTCAGCACAGCCAGAGCCCAGCTCCCAAATCCGAAACGGCCAGCTACTGCTCCCACACCAAAGGGGCTAGCACTGAAAGCTCTTGCTGGCCATCACCTGCCCTAGGCAGCCCTTCCACAGCCCCACAAGCACTGGCGCTCTGAGCTTCCTAGCCACAGCACAGTGGGGACGTTCCTTCTCAGCACAGCCACAGCCCAGCTCTGAAATTCAAAACGTCCAGCCACTGCTCCCACACCAAAGGGGCTAGCACTGAAAGCTCTTGCTGGCCAGCACCTTCCCTAGGCAGCCCTTCCACAGCCCCACAAGCACTGGCGCTCTGAGCTTCCTAGCCACAGCACTCTGCGGACGTTCCTTCTCGGCACAGCCACAGCCCAGCTCCCAAATCGGAAACGTCCAGCCACTGCTCCCACACCAAAGGGGCTAGCACTGAAAGCTCTTGCTGGCCATCACCTTCCCTAGGCAGCCCTTCCACAGCCCCACAAGCACTGGCCCTCTGAGCTTACCAGCCACAGCACTCTGCGGACATTCCTTCTCAGCAACAGCCAGAGCCCAGCTCCCAAATTCGAAACGTCCAGCCACTGCTCCCACACCAAAGGGGCTAGCACTGAAAGCGCTTGCTGGCCATCACCTTCCCTAGGCAGCCCTTCCACAGCCCCACAAGCACTGGTGCTCTGAGCTTCCTAGCTACAGCACAGTGGGGACGTTCCTTCTCAGAACAGCCACAGCCCAGCTCCGAAATTCAAAACCCCCAGCCACTGCTCCCACACCAAAGGGGCTAGCACTGAAAGCTCTTGCTGGCCAGCACCTTCCCTAGGCAGCCCTTCCACAGCCCCACAAGCACTGCCGCTCTGAGCTTCCTAGCCACAGCACAGTGGGGACGTTCCTTCTCGGCACAGCCACAGCCCAGCTCCCAAATTCAAAACGTCCAGCCACTGCTCCCACACCAAAGGGGCTAGCACTGAAAGCTCTTGCTGGCCAGCACCTGCCCTAGGCAGCCCTTCCACAGCCCCACAAGCACTGGCGCTCTGAGCTTCCTAGCCACAGCACACTGGGGACGTTCCTTCTCGGCACAGCCAGAGCCCAGCTCCCAAATTCAAAACGTCCAGCCACTGCTCCCACACGAAAGGGGCCAGCACTGAAAGCTCTTGCTGGCCAGCACCTGCCCTAGGCAGCCCTTCCACAGCCCCACAAGCACTGGCGCTCTCAGCTTCCTAGCCACAGCACAGTGGGGACGTTCCTTCTCGGCACAGCCACAGCCCAGCTCCCAAATCGGAAACGTCCAGCCACTGCTCCCACACGAAAGGGGCTAGCACTGAAAGCTCTTGCTGGCCATCACCTGCCCTAGGCAGCCCTTCCACAGCCCCACAAGCACTGGCGCTCTGAGCTTCCTAGCCACAGCACTCTGCGGACGTTCCTTCTCAGCACAGCCAGAGCCCAGCTCCCAAATCCGAAACGTCCAGCCACTGCTCCCACACCAAAGGGGCTAGCACTGAAAGCTCTTGCTGGCCATCACCTGCCCTAGGCAGCCCTTCCACAGCCCCACAAGCACTGGCCCTCTGAGCTTGCCAGCCACAGCACTCTGCGGACGTTCCTTCTCAGCACAGCCAGAGCCCAGATCCCAAATCCGAAACGTCCAGCCACTGCTCCCACACCAAAGGGGCTAGCACTGAAAGCGCTTGCTGGCCATCACCTTCCCTAGGCAGCCCTTCCACAGCCCCACAAGCACTGCCGCTCTGAGCTTCCTAGCCACAGCACAGTGGGGACGTTCCTTCTCAGCACAGCCACAGCCCAGCTCCCAAATCCGAAACGGCCAGCTACTGCTCCCACACCAAAGGGGCTAGCACTGAAAGCGCTTGCTGGCCATCACCTTCCCTAGGCAGCCCTTCCACAGCCCCACAAGCACTGCCGCTCTGAGCTTCCTAGCCACAGCACAGTGGGGACGTTCCTTCTCAGCACAGCCAGAGCCCAGCTCCGAAATTCAAAACGTCCAGCCACTGCTCCCACACCAAAGGGGCTAGCACTGAAAGCTCTTGCTGGCCAGCACCTTCCCTAGGCAGCCCTTCCACAGCCCCACAAGCACTGGCGCTCTCAGCTTCCTAGCCACAGCACTCTGCGGACGTTCCTTCTCGGCACAGCCACAGCCCAGCTCCCAAATCGGAAACGTCCAGCCACTGCTCCCACACCAAAGGGGCTAGCACTGAAAGCTCTTGCTGGCCATCACCTTTCCTAGGCAGCCCTTCCACAGCCCCACAAGCACTGGCGCTCTGAGCTTCCTAGCCACAGCACAGTGGGGACGTTCCTTCTCAGCACAGCCAGAGCCCAGCTCCCAAATCCGAAACGGGCAGCCACTGCTCCCACACCAAAGGGGCTAGCACTGAAAGCTCTTGCTGGCCAGCACCTGCCCTAGGCAGCCCTTCCACAGCCCCACAAGCACTGCCGCTCTGAGATTCCTAGCCACAGCACAGTGGGGACGTTCCTTCTCAGCACAGCCACAGCCCAGCTCTGAAATTCAAAACGTCCAGCCACTGCTCCCACACCAAAGGGGCTAGCACTGAAAGCTCTTGCTGGCCAGCACCTTCCCTAGGCAGCCCTTCCACAGCCCCACAAGCACTGGCGCCCTCAGCTTCCTAGCCACAGCACTCTGCGGACGTTCCTTCTCGGCACAGCCACAGCCCAGCTCCCAAATCGGAAACGTCCAGCCACTGCTCCCACACCAAAGGGGCTAGCACTGAAAGCTCTTGCTGGCCATCACCTTTCCTAGGCAGCCCTTCCACAGCCCCACAAGCACTGGCCCTCTGAGCTTCCTAGCCACAGCACTCTGCGGACGTTCCTTCTCAGCAGCAGCCAGAGCCCAGCTCCCAAATCCGAAACGTCCAGCCACTGCTCCCACACCAAAGGGGCTAGCACTGAAAGCTCTTGCTGGCCATCACCTTCCCTAGGCAGCCCTTCCACAGCCCCACAAGCACTGGCGCTCTGAGCTTCCTAGCCACAGCACATTGGGGACGTTCCTTCTCAGCACAGCCACAGCCCAGCTCCCAAATTCAAAACGTCCAGCCACTGCTCCCACACCAAAGGGGCTAGCACTGAAAGCTCTTGCTGGGCAGCACCTTCCCTAGGCAGCCCTTCCACAGCCCCACAAGCACTGGCGCTCTGAGCTTCCTAGCCACAGCACACTGGGGACGTTCCTTCTCGGCACAGCCACAGCCCAGCTCCGAAATTCGAAACGTCCAGCCACTGCTCCCACACCAAAGGGGCTAGCACTGAAAGCTCTTGCTGGCCATCACCTGCCCTAGGCAGCCCTTCCACAGCCCCACAAGCACTGGCGCTCTGAGCTTCCTAGCCACAGCACTCTGCGGACGTTCCTTCTCAGCACAGCCAGAGCCCAGCTCCCAAATCCGAAACGTCCAGCCACTGCTCCCACACCAAAGGGGCTAGCACTGAAAGCTCTTGCTGGCCAGCACCTGCCCTAGGCAGCCCTTCCACAGCCCCACAAGCACTGGCCCTCTGAGCTTCCTAGCCACAGCACAGTGGGGACGTTCCTTCTCAGCACAGCCAGAGCCCAGGTCCCAAATCGGAAACGTCCAGCCACTGCTCCCACACCAAAGGGGCTAGCACTGAAAGCGCTTGCTGGCCATCACCTTCCCTAGGCAGCCCTTCCACAGCCCCACAAGCACTGCCGCTCTGAGCTTCCTAGCCACAGCACAGTGGGGACGTTCCTTCTCAGCACAGCCACAGCCCAGCTCCCAAATCCGAAACGGCCAGCTACTGCTCCCACACCAAAGGGGCTAGCACTGAAAGCGCTTGCTGGCCATCACCTTCCCTAGGCAGCCCTTCCACAGCCCCACAAGCACTGGCGCTCTGAGCTTCCTAGCCACAGCACAGTGGGGACGTTCCTTCTCAGCACAGCCAGAGCCCAGCTCCCAAATCGGAAACGTCCAGCCACTGCTCCCACACCAAAGGGGCTAGCACTGAAAGCTCTTGCTGGCCATCACCTTCCCTAGGCAGCCCTTCCACAGCCCCACAAGCACTGGCGCTCTGAGCTTCCTAGCCACAGCACAGTGGGGACGTTCCTTCTCAGCACAGCCAGAGCCCAGGTCCCAAATCGGAAACGTCCAGCCACTGCTCCCACACCAAAGGGGCTAGCACTGAAAGCTCTTGCTGGCCAGCACCTGACCTAGGCAGCCCTTCCACAGCCCCACAAGCACTGGCCCTCTGAGCTTGCCAGCCACAGCACAGTGGGGACGTTCCTTCTCAGCACAGCCAGAGCCCAGCTCCCAAATCCGAAACGGCCAGCTACTGCTCCCACACCAAAGGGGCTAGCACTGAAAGCTCTTGCTGGCCAGCACCTTCCCTAGGCAGCCCTTCCACAGCCCCACAAGCACTGGCGCTCTGAGCTTCCTAGCCACAGCACAGTGGGGACGTTCCTTCTCGGCACAGCCACAGCCCAGCTCCCAAATTCAAAACCTCCAGCCACTGCTCCCACACCAAAGGGGCTAGCACTGAAAGCTCTTGCTGGCCAGCACCTTCCCTAGGCAGCCCTTCCACAGCCCCACAAGCACTGGCCCTCTGAGCTTCCTAGCCACAGCACAGTGGGGACGTTCCTTCTCAGCACAGCCAGAGCCCAGCTCCCAAATCCGAAACGGGCAGCCACTGCTCCCACACCAAAGGGGCTAGCACTGAAAGCTCTTGCTGGCCAGCACCTGCCCTAGGCAGCCCTTCCACAGCCCCACAAGCACTGCCGCTCTGAGATTCCTAGCCACAGCACAGTGGGGACGTTCCTTCTCAGCACAGCCACAGCCCAGCTCTGAAATTCAAAACGTCCAGCCACTGCTCCCACACCAAAGGGGCTAGCACTGAAAGCTCTTGCTGGCCAGCACCTTCCCTAGGCAGCCCTTCCACAGCCCCACAAGCACTGGCGCCCTCAGCTTCCTAGCCACAGCACTCTGCGGACGTTCCTTCTCGGCACAGCCACAGCCCAGCTCCCAAATCGGAAACGTCCAGCCACTGCTCCCACACCAAAGGGGCTAGCACTGAAAGCTCTTGCTGGCCATCACCTTTCCTAGGCAGCCCTTCCACAGCCCCACAAGCACTGGCGCTCTGAGCTTCCTAGCCACAGCACTCTGCGGACGTTCCTTCTCAGCAGCAGCCAGAGCCCAGCTCCCAAATCCGAAACGTCCAGCCACTGCTCCCACACCAAAGGGGCTAGCACTGAAAGCTCTTGCTGGCCATCACCTTCCCTAGGCAGCCCTTCCACAGCCCCACAAGCACTGGCGCTCTGAGCTTCCTAGCCACAGCACAGTGGGGACGTTCCTTCTCAGCACAGCCACAGCCCAGCTCCCAAATTCAAAACGTCCAGCCACTGCTCCCACACCAAAGGGGCTAGCACTGAAAGCTCTTGCTGGGCAGCACCTTCCCTAGGCAGCCCTTCCACAGCCCCACAAGCACTGGCGCTCTGAGCTTCCTAGCCACAGCACACTGGGGACGTTCCTTCTCGGCACAGCCACAGCCCAGCTCCGAAATTCGAAACGTCCAGCCACTGCTCCCACACCAAAGGGGCTAGCACTGAAAGCTCTTGCTGGCCAGCACCTGCCCTAGGCAGCCCTTCCACAGCCCCACAAGCACTGGCGCTCTGAGCTTCCTAGCCACAGCACTCTGCGGACGTTCCTTCTCAGCACAGCCAGAGCCCAGCTCCCAAATCCGAAACGTCCAGCCACTGCTCCCACACCAAAGGGGCTAGCACTGAAAGCTCTTGCTGGCCATCACCTGCCCTAGGCAGCCCTTCCACAGCCCCACAAGCACTGGCCCTCTGAGCTTCCTAGCCACAGCACAGTGGGGACGTTCCTTCTCGGCACAGCCACAGCCCAGCTCCCAAATTCAAAACGTCCAGCCACTGCTCCCACACCAAAGGGGCTAGCACTGAAAGCGCTTGCTGGCCATCACCTTCCCTAGGCAGCCCTTCCACAGCCCCACAAGCACTGCCGCTCTGAGCTTCCTAGCCACAGCACAGTGGGGACGTTCCTTCTCAGCACAGCCACAGCCCAGCTCCCAAATCCGAAACGGCCAGCTACTGCTCCCACACCAAAGGGGCTAGCACTGAAAGCGCTTGCTGGCCATCACCTGCCCTAGGCAGCCCTTCCACAGCCCCACAAGCACTGGCGCTCTGAGCTTCCTAGCCACAGCACAGTGGGGACGTTCCTTCTCAGCACAGCCAGAGCCCAGCTCCCAAATCGGAAACGTCCAGCCACTGCTCCCACACCAAAGGGGCTAGCACTGAAAGCTCTTGCTGGCCATCACCTTCCCTAGGCAGCCCTTCCACAGCCCCACAAGCACTGGCGCTCTGAGCTTCCTAGCCACAGCACAGTGGGGACGTTCCTTCTCAGCACAGCCAGAGCCCAGGTCCCAAATCGGAAACGTCCAGCCACTGCTCCCACACCAAAGGGGCTAGCACTGAAAGCTCTTGCTGGCCAGCACCTGACCTAGGCAGCCCTTCCACAGCCCCACAAGCACTGGCCCTCTGAGCTTGCCAGCCACAGCACAGTGGGGACGTTCCTTCTCAGCACAGCCAGAGCCCAGCTCCCAAATCCGAAACGGCCAGCTACTGCTCCCACACCAAAGGGGCTAGCACTGAAAGCTCTTGCTGGCCAGCACCTTCCCTAGGCAGCCCTTCCACAGCCCCACAAGCACTGGCGCTCTGAGCTTCCTAGCCACAGCACAGTGGGGACGTTCCTTCTCGGCACAGCCACAGCCCAGCTCCCAAATTCAAAACCTCCAGCCACTGCTCCCACACCAAAGGGGCTAGCACTGAAAGCTCTTGCTGGCCAGCACCTTCCCTAGGCAGCCCTTCCACAGCCCCACAAGCACTGGCCCTCTGAGCTTCCTAGCCACAGCACAGTGGGGACGTTCCTTCTCAGCACAGCCACAGCCCAGCTCCCAAATCCGAAACGTCCAGCCACTGCTCCCACACCAAAGGGGCTAGCACTGAAAGCTCTTGCTGGCTATCACCTGACCTAGGCAGCCCTTCCACAGCCCCACAAGCACTGGCGCTCTGAGCTTCCTAGCCACAGCACAGTGGGGACGTTCCTTCTCAGCACAGCCAGAGCCCAGCTCCCAAATTCAAAACGTCCAGCCACTGCTCCCACACCAAAGGGGCTAGCACTGAAAGCTCTTGCTGGCCATCACCTTCCCTAGGCAGCCCTTCCACAGCCCCACAAGCACTGGTGCTCTGAGCTTCCTAGCCACAGCACAGTGGGGACGTTCCTTCTCAGCACAGCCACAGCCCAGCTCCCAAGTCGGAAACGTCCAGCCACTGCTCCCACACCAAAGGGGCTAGCACTGAAAGCTCTTGCTGGCCAGCACCTGCCCTAGGCAGCCCTTCCACAGCCCCACAAGCACTGGCGCTCTGAGCTTCCTAGCCACAGCACACTGGGGACGTTCCTTCTCAGCACAGCCACAGCCCAGCTCCGAAATTCAAAACGTCCAGCCACTGCTCCCACACCAAAGGGGCTAGCACTGAAAGCTCTTGCTGGCCATCACCTGCCCTAGGCAGCCCTTCCACAGCCCCACAAGCACTGGCGCTCTCAGCTTCCTAGCCACAGCACAGTGGGGACGTTCCTTCTCGGCACAGCCAGAGCCCAGCTCCCAAATCCGAAACGTCCAGCCACTGCTCCCACACCAATGGGGCTAGCACTGAACGCTCTTGCTGGCCATCACCTGACCTAGGCAGCCCTTCCACAGCCCCACAAGCACTGGCGCTCTGAGCTTCCTAGCCACAGCACAGTGGGGACGTTCCTTCTCGGCACAGCCACAGCCCAGCTCCCAAATTCAAAACCTCCAGCCACTGCTCCCACACCAAAGGGGCTAGCACTGAAAGCTCTTGCTGGCCAGCACCTGCCCTAGGCAGCCCTTCCACAGCCCCACAAGCACTGCCGCTCTGAGATTCCTAGCCACATCACTCTGCGGACGTTCCTTCTCAGCACAGCCAGAGCCCAGATCCCAAATCGGAAACGTCCAGCCACTGCTCCCACACCAAAGGGGCTAGCACTGAAAGCGCTTGCTGGCCAGCACCTGACCTAGGCAGCCCTTCCACAGCCCCACAAGCACTGGCGCTCTGAGCTTCCTAGCCACAGCACAGTGGGGACGTTCCTTCTCGGCAGAGCCACAGCCCAGCTCCGAAATTCAAAACGTCCAGCCACTGCTCCCACACCAAAGGGGCTAGCACTGAAAGCTCTTGCTGGCCATCACCTTCCCTAGGCAGCCCTTCCACAGCCCCACAAGCACTGGCCCTCTGAGCTTCCTAGCCACAGCACAGTGGGGACGTTCCTTCTCAGCACAGCCAGAGCCCAGCTCCCAAATCCGAAACGGCCAGCTACTGCTCCCACACCAAAGGGGCTAGCACTGAAAGCTCTTGCTGGCCATCACCTGCCCTAGGCAGCCCTTCCACAGCCCCACAAGCACTGCCGCTCTGAGCTTCCTAGCCACAGCACAGTGGGGACGTTCCTTCTCAGCACAGCCACAGCCCAGCTCTGAAATTCAAAACGTCCAGCCACTGCTCCCACACCAAAGGGGCTAGCACTGAAAGCTCTTGCTGGCCAGCACCTTCCCTAGGCAGCCCTTCCACAGCCCCACAAGCACTGGCGCTCTGAGCTTCCTAGCCACAGCACTCTGCGGACGTTCCTTCTCGGCACAGCCACAGCCCAGCTCCCAAATCGGAAACGTCCAGCCACTGCTCCCACACCAAAGGGGCTAGCACTGAAAGCTCTTGCTGGCCATCACCTTCCCTAGGCAGCCCTTCCACAGCCCCACAAGCACTGGCCCTCTGAGCTTACCAGCCACAGCACTCTGCGGACGTTCCTTCTCAGCAACAGCCAGAGCCCAGCTCCCAAATCCGAAACGTCCAGCCACTGCTCCCACACCAAAGGGGCTAGCACTGAAAGCGCTTGCTGGCCATCACCTTCCCTAGGCAGCCCTTCCACAGCCCCACAAGCACTGGTGCTCTGAGCTTCCTAGCTACAGCACAGTGGGGACGTTCCTTCTCAGAACAGCCACAGCCCAGCTCCGAAATTCAAAACCCCCAGCCACTGCTCCCACACCAAAGGGGCTAGCACTGAAAGCTCTTGCTGGCCAGCACCTTCCCTAGGCAGCCCTTCCACAGCCCCACAAGCACTGCCGCTCTGAGCTTCCTAGCCACAGCACAGTGGGGACGTTCCTTCTCAGCACAGCCACAGCCCAGCTCCCAAATTCAAAACGTCCAGCCACTGCTCCCACACCAAAGGGGCTAGCACTGAAAGCTCTTGCTGGCCATCACCTGCCCTAGGCAGCCCTTCCACAGCCCCACAAGCACTGGCGCTCTGAGCTTCCTAGCCACAGCACACTGGGGACGTTCCTTCTCGGCACAGCCAGAGCCCAGCTCCCAAATTCAAAACGTCCAGCCACTGCTCCCACACGAAAGGGGCCAGCACTGAAAGCTCTTGCTGGCCAGCACCTGCCCTAGGCAGCCCTTCCACAGCCCCACAAGCACTGGCGCTCTGAGCTTCCTAGCCACAGCACAGTGGGGACGTTCCTTCTCAGCACAGCCACAGCCCAGCTCCCAAATCGGAAACGTCCAGCCACTGCTCCCACACGAAAGGGGCTAGCACTGAAAGCTCTTGCTGGCCATCACCTGCCCTAGGCAGCCCTTCCACAGCCCCACAAGCACTGGCGCTCTGAGCTTCCTAGCCACAGCACTCTGCGGACGTTCCTTCTCAGCACAGCCAGAGCCCAGCTCCCAAATCCGAAACGTCCAGCCACTGCTCCCACACCAAAGGGGCTAGCACTGAAAGCTCTTGCTGGCCATCACCTGCCCTAGGCAGCCCTTCCACAGCCCCACAAGCACTGGCCCTCTGAGCTTGCCAGCCACAGCACTCTGCGGACGTTCCTTCTCAGCACAGCCAGAGCCCAGATCCCAAATCCGAAACGTCCAGCCACTGCTCCCACACCAAAGGGGCTAGCACTGAAAGCGCTTGCTGGCCATCACCTTCCCTAGGCAGCCCTTCCACAGCCCCACAAGCACTGCCGCTCTGAGCTTCCTAGCCACAGCACAGTGGGGACGTTCCTTCTCAGCACAGCCACAGCCCAGCTCCCAAATCCGAAACGGCCAGCTACTGCTCCCACACCAAAGGGGCTAGCACTGAAAGCGCTTGCTGGCCATCACCTTCCCTAGGCAGCCCTTCCACAGCCCCACAAGCACTGCCGCTCTGAGCTTCCTAGCCACAGCACAGTGGGGACGTTCCTTCTCAGCACAGCCAGAGCCCAGCTCCCAAATTCAAAACGTCCAGCCACTGCTCCCACACCAAAGGGGCTAGCACTGAAAGCTCTTGCTGGCCAGCACCTTCCCTAGGCAGCCCTTCCACAGCCCCACAAGCACTGGCGCTCTCAGCTTCCTAGCCACAGCACTCTGCGGACGTTCCTTCTCGGCACAGCCACAGCCCAGCTCCCAAATCGGAAACGTCCAGCCACTGCTCCCACACCAAAGGGGCTAGCACTGAAAGCTCTTGCTGGCCATCACCTTCCCTAGGCAGCCCTTCCACAGCCCCACAAGCACTGGCGCTCTGAGCTTCCTAGCCACAGCACAGTGGGGACGTTCCTTCTCAGCACAGCCAGAGCCCAGCTCCCAAATCCGAAACGGCCAGCTACTGCTCCCACACCAAAGGGGCTAGCACTGAAAGCTCTTGCTGGCCATCACCTGCCCTAGGCAGCCCTTCCACAGCCCCACAAGCACTGGCGCTCTGAGCTTCCTAGCCACAGCACAGTGGGGACGTTCCTTCTCAGCACAGCCACAGCCCAGCTCCCAAATTCAAAACGTCCAGCCACTGCTCCCACACCAAAGGGGCTAGCACTGAAAGCTCTTGCTGGGCAGCACCTTCCCTAGGCAGCCCTTCCACAGCCCCACAAGCACTGGCGCTCTGAGCTTCCTAGCCACAGCACACTGGGGACGTTCCTTCTCGGCACAGCCACAGCCCAGCTCCGAAATTCGAAACGTCCAGCCACTGCTCCCACACCAAAGGGGCTAGCACTGAAAGCTCTTGCTGGCCAGCACCTGCCCTAGGCAGCCCTTCCACAGCCCCACAAGCACTGGCGCTCTGAGCTTCCTAGCCACAGCACTCTGCGGACGTTCCTTCTCAGCACAGCCAGAGCCCAGCTCCCAAATCCGAAACGTCCAGCCACTGCTCCCACACCAAAGGGGCTAGCACTGAAAGCTCTTGCTGGCCATCACCTGCCCTAGGCAGCCCTTCCACAGCCCCACAAGCACTGGCCCTCTGAGCTTGCCAGCCACAGCACTCTGCGGACGTTCCTTCTCAGCACAGCCAGAGCCCAGATCCCAAATCCGAAACGTCCAGCCACTGCTCCCACACCAAAGGGGCTAGCACTGAAAGCGCTTGCTGGCCATCACCTTCCCTAGGCAGCCCTTCCACAGCCCCACAAGCACTGCCGCTCTGAGCTTCCTAGCCACAGCACAGTGGGGACGTTCCTTCTCAGCACAGCCACAGCCCAGCTCCCAAATCCGAAACGGCCAGCTACTGCTCCCACACCAAAGGGGCTAGCACTGAAAGCGCTTGCTGGCCATCACCTTCCCTAGGCAGCCCTTCCACAGCCCCACAAGCACTGGCGCTCTGAGCTTCCTAGCCACAGCACAGTGGGGACGTTCCTTCTCAGCACAGCCAGAGCCCAGCTCCCAAATCGGAAACGTCCAGCCACTGCTCCCACACCAAAGGGGCTAGCACTGAAAGCTCTTGCTGGCCATCACCTTCCCTAGGCAGCCCTTCCACAGCCCCACAAGCACTGGCGCTCTGAGCTTCCTAGCCACAGCACAGTGGGGACGTTCCTTCTCAGCACAGCCAGAGCCCAGGTCCCAAATCGGAAACGTCCAGCCACTGCTCCCACACCAAAGGGGCCAGCACTGAAAGCTCTTGCTGGCCAGCACCTGACCTAGGCAGCCCTTCCACAGCCCCACAAGCACTGGCCCTCTGAGCTTGCCAGCCACAGCACAGTGGGGACGTTCCTTCTCAGCACAGCCAGAGCCCAGATCCCAAATCCAAAACGTCCAGCCACTGCTCCCACACCAAAGGGGCTAGCACTGAAAGCTCTTGCTTGCCAGCACCTTCCCTAGGCAGCCCTTCCACAGCCCCACAAGCACTGCCGCTCTGAGCTTCCTAGCCACAGCACAGTGGGGACGTTCCTTCTCAGCACAGCCAGAGCCCAGCTCCCAAATCCGAAACGGCCAGCTACTGCTCCCACACCAAAGGGGCTAGCACTGAAAGCTCTTGCTGGGCATCACCTTCCCTAGGCAGCCCTTCCACAGCCCCACAAGCACTGGCGCTCTGAGCTTCCTAGCCACAGCACAGTGGGGACGTTCCTTCTCGGCACAGCCACAGCCCAGCTCCCAAATTCAAAACCTCCAGCCACTGCTCCCACAGCAAAGGGGCTAGCACTGAAAGCTCTTGCTGGCCAGCACCTTCCCTAGGCAGCCCTTCCACAGCCCCACAAGCACTGGCCCTCTGAGCTTCCTAGCCACAGCACAGTGGGGACGTTCCTTCTCAGCACAGCCACAGCCCAGCTCCCAAATCCGAAACGTCCAGCCACTGCTCCCACACCAAAGGGGCTAGCACTGAAAGCTCTTGCTGGCTATCACCTGACCTAGGCAGCCCTTCCACAGCCCCACAAGCACTGGCGCTCTGAGCTTCCTAGCCACAGCACAGTGGGGACGTTCCTTCTCAGCACAGCCAGAGCCCAGCTCCCAAATTCAAAACGTCCAGCCACTGCTCCCACACCAAAGGGGCTAGCACTGAAAGCTCTTGCTGGCCAGCACCTGCCCTAGGCAGCCCTTCCACAGCCCCACAAGCACTGGTGCTCTGAGCTTCCTAGCCACAGCACAGTGGGGACGTTCCTTCTCAGCACAGCCACAGCCCAGCTCCCAAGTCGGAAACGTCCAGCCACTGCTCCCACACCAAAGGGGCTAGCACTGAAAGCTCTTGCTGGCCAGCACCTGCCCTAGGCAGCCCTTCCACAGCCCCACAAGCACTGGCGCTCTGAGCTTCCTAGCCACAGCACAGTGGGGACGTTCCTTCTCAGCACAGCCAGAGCCCAGCTCCCAAATTCAAAACGTCCAGCCACTGCTCCCACACCAAAGGGGCTAGCACTGAAAGCTCTTGCTGGCCAGCACCTGCCCTAGGCAGCCCTTCCACAGCCCCACAAGCACTGGCGCTCTCAGCTTCCTAGCCACAGCACAGTGGGGACGTTCCTTCTCGGCACAGCCACAGCACAGCTCCCAAATCGGAAACGTCCAGCCACTGCTCCCACACCAAAGGGGCTAGCACTGAAAGCTCTTGCTGGCCATCACCTGCCCTAGGCAGCCCTTCCACAGCCCCACAAGCACTGGCGCTCTGAGCTTCCTAGCCACAGCACACTGGGGACGTTCCTTCTCGGCACAGCCACAGCCCAGCTCCCAAATTCAAAACGTCCAGCCACTGCTCCCACACCAAAGGGGCTAGCACTGAAAGCTCTTGCTGGCCAGCACCTGCCCTAGGCAGCCCTTCCACAGCCCCACAAGCACTGCCGCTCTGAGCTTCCTAGCCACAGCACAGTGGGGACGTTCCTTCTCGGCACAGCCTCAGCCCAGCTCCCAAATCGGAAACGTCCAGCCACTGCTCCCACACCAAAGGGGCTAGCACTGAAAGCTCTTGCTGGCCAGCACCTGCCCTAGGCAGCCCTTCCACAGCCCCACAAGCACTGGCCCTCTGAGCTTCCTAGCCACAGCACAGTGGGGACGTTCCTTCTCAGCACAACCAGAGCCCAGCTCCGAAATCCAAAACGTCCAGCCACTGCTCCCACACCAAAGGGGCTAGCACTGAAAGCTCTTGCTGGCCAGCACCTTCCCTAGGCAGCCCTTCCACAGCCCCACAAGCACTGCCGCTCTGAGCTTCCTAGCCACAGCACTCTGCGGACGTTCCTTCTCAGCACAGCACAGCTATCTCCTGCCTTGAGATAGCGATATTGGTAAATTGAGATAGAAGAATTGGTAAATTTCATCAGCAACATAAAAAGTCAGTGGGGATAGAAACACTCGGTTAGGATACTAGCCTCACATTTCTCAGCCTGCTCCGAGCTTAAAGCAGAAAGGGGCATTTCCTACTGTGCTGCAGAGGAGAAGTTTCCATACTGCTGAAAACCAAGCATAAGCAGGTTATCTATCTCCTGCCTGGAGATAGCATTCCCCACAGGCCAAAACACTCAAATTGTAAAACTTCTGTGCCGCCCCCGCAGAAATGGGCTTCCCGCTGTTCTGAGAGCTGGGAGGGGGAGCAGGCCATCAGGCAGGAGAAGTGGCCCAGAAGATGGCCATGGAGATGGTGCTCAGCCAGCACGAGCGCAGCGATGAGGGGTTCTTGATCACGGTCAAAAAACAGATCAAGAAAAAACCAGCAAGACGGCAATCTCCATTTCTGAGAGGTTCCCAAATCCTAAAAGGGCAAACTCAGTGGAAGACGCTTCATTTTCTTTTCCCTCTTCCCTGCACGAGCTCTTCCTGCTTGGTAGGAGAGAGAGAGAGAAGAGATGAAGCGACAGAAAGTACGACTTGTGTAAAGCTTGACTAAATCTCAGACATCGAACATTGCCAAGGGAGAGAGGCAGGGCTCTGGAGTGCACTGAAGGGAATGGAAGGTCCTGGGGGCACGCCGGCACGTGTGAACACGGGGCTCCGGGACAGCTGGAGAGCAACAGGGAGGTCTCCAGGGAACATGAGGGCAAATGTGGGGCGTGGGCTACCCCAAGAGGACCCAAGTGCCCAGGGGTGAGCAGGCCTCGTGCCCCCCCACGGGGGACACCCTGCCCCTCCCGGCCTGGGTGGCGGGTCACAGCAGTGCCCTTTGTGACCCACCTCTGTGACACCCCGTGGTGCTGCATATGGTCAACGTGGCCATGGCCCCCGCCCCACAGTGTCCGGCGGGACGGCGATGGGACAGGGCGGGAGCGTGGAGCTGGCAAGGAGCCCCTGAGCACAGCCCACGTCTTTCCCCACCACCCCCGGCAGCCCCGCGGTGCTGAGGCAGTTTGCCGAAGCTTCCCCCTTCCCCACCCCTACCCCTTTCCTCCGTCCCGCAGGATGGCGGAGAGACCCCCCAGCTGCCCCAGGGTGGCCTGGGAGGAGAACAGGGCTCCCCAGGAGAGCAGCTCTTCACTGGAGCTCTACGAGGTGTGCGTGCCCAAGCCGCTGCAGACCAGTAAGTGAGGGGCCCCGCCAGGCTGGGCAGGGCTGGGTCAGCGACCGCACCCTGATCAACACCGGGGTCCTGTTTTCCCGGCACACCGGCAGTGGGGCTTTCACGGGCAGGGAGCATGGCACTGCCGGAATGCTGCTCAGGGCTGGGAGCCGGCCCCAGCACAGCCTCCCCCAGGGCGGCAGAGAGCAGAGGGGACCCAGCTCCCGCTCCGGGATATGGGCAGCGAGAGGCAGCTGGCCCGGCAGGAGGCAGCAGTGGTGGGGGACGGGGACCTTTCCAGCCTGTCTGCAAGAGAGTTCCTAAGCCCGGTGTACTCGTGGCTTTCTGCGCCATGCTCCAGCATCGTAGCCCATGCTCCAGCATTGCAGCCCATCTGCCGGGCACCCTCCAGCCCGGACACTCATGGCGAGATCACGCCAGGAGAGCGGGCACAGGGCTGGATGGAGGGCAGAGCTCCTTCCTCTCCTCGCCTTTGCCTTCAGCAGCTCTCTACAGCCCTCCCTGCTCTCCTCCTTTACTAGGTGCCGCCTCTGCTGCGTCCAGCTGGCTGGCTCTGTACAGAGAGGAAAAAGAATCCGTGCAGTTCATCCAGGCTTTTCTAAAGAGCTCAGAAAAGGTAACCACAGCCATTCCCGTGGTAGCTGTGCCTGCGCCTCCTGACAGGGCCGCTGGCTCTGCTGCCGGCTGCTGGGGCTGCTGGGGGACTGCTGGCTGGGCAGAGCTGCTCCCCCCAGGTCTCCTGCACAGCACTGCAGCCCCAGTGCTCCAGTCCTGCTGGCCATGTGCCTACAGCCTCACGCTCCCCGTTTGTCTCTCTGTCCCCCGGCTGCCAGGAGGAGGCCCAGAGGATGCGTTTCCTAGAGACCATCTGCACCCTGTGCAAAGCTGCCAGGCGCAAGGGCTTGTCACGGGACCTGAATGCGTTCTGCTGCAGATTTGAGCTGGCAGAGAATATCAAGGTGAGGGGACACCCGGCGGGTCTGGGGAGGGGGGCAAGGTCCCGGGGCACCGACCGGCACACTGTGAGGACAGCGCGTGGGCAGGGGGAGGGCAGGGACAAGCGTGCGTGGACACTGAGCTGCCCCAAGGGGACTCGGGTGCCGCTGAGAAGCCCTGCCAGCAGAGACCCCAGCACCAGGGGTGGCAGGGGGCACTCTGGGGGCCGGTGCTGGGGCAGGGGTAGAGGGTCTCCGCCAGCCCCGCCGCCTGGTGCTGGGTCTGCTGGCACCGGGTGCTGGCGGCTGCCAGGTCCCATCCCGGTTGTGCTCTGCAGGTGCTGCTGGAAGAGGAGCCCAGGGACCACCTGCACACAGCGGTGCGGCAGCAAGCCATGCTTGCCATCGCCGCCTTGAGGTACCTGCCCCGCCCCTGGTTTGGCTGGCGCCTCTCCACAGCCCGTGGCCCTGGGCCTGGCCGGGGGCGTCCCCCATCCCGGCAGAGTCCGGTGGTGCCGTCAGAGGGCCTCTGATTTGCCCTGCTCGCGGCTTGTTGGGAGGGCGCAGGGGAGGGCAGAGGGATCCTGCAGCTCCTCGCCATGTCTTGGCTCTTCCCCAAAGCGGGAGGCGGGAGGCTTGCAAGCCAGGACTGTCCTTTGGCCCAGGCCATGTCGAGGAGGGAGGAGGTGCCTCCTGGCAGGGCTCCCGCCCACCCTCCACCCCTCCCGGGGACCCCTGCTCCAGAGGTCCGTGCCTACCTGCCCAAGGCATCGAGGCACCGCTGCCAGCACCAGTGTCCGACAGGCCCCTCTCTCTCTTTGCAGCAAAGTGGAGATGGTGCTGGAGGGCAAAAAGAAAAGCCTCTTAGAGGCCTGCTTCAGGAGTGTCTTCCTGCTTCCTCCAAAAACGGACATGCAGGGCCTGGTCACTGCTCTCTACTTTGGTGTAAGTTCTGGCGGAGCTACAGGAGCCCCCAGTCCCTCTGGGCTGCTCCCTGGCTGCCGCGTGCTGAGACAACCGGAGATCCAAGGCAGGGCAGGGTCTCCGCTTTGCTTTCCCACCCTCATCCCCTCGTCCCCTTCCCGTGGGCCTGGCCATGTCCAGCGCCACAGGCTGCTCTGCCCACAGCAGCTTATCTGCCCCAAGGCCTCCCCGGGCACGGCGAGGCAGTGCGGGTGTCCCCCCTTGGCGTGGGGAGTTCAGCTCCGTCTCCAGGGGTGAGAGGGACTGCAGAAAGACTGCCACAACCCTTTGTCCTCCTTCCAGACCCTGGATGCCATGGACACCATGTTGCGGACGTTGGTGCTCAGCTCTCCTTCCTCCGGCTTCCCGGAGCTGCAGGCAATCTTACAGGTCTGGCATTGGCAAAGAGTGGGGTTCGCAGGGGCTGTTCCTCGCCCTGGAGGGAAGGGAGTGTCCACTCTTGAGTGGGACGGTCCCCACCCCAGCGCCACGCACAGAGCGCGCTGCAGGGAGGGTGCCCAGCTCCCTTGGGGGAGCCAGGGGTGGCCCACCATGCTCTTCCGGGAGCCCAGTGTCCCCTGGCTGCAGGCAATGTGACTCCCCCTCTGCAGCCTCCTCCCGTGTCACGGCAAAGCCTTGCCCATGGCACTTGTGGGCCAGCTCCGTCCCCAGAGCTTTCCTTGCACCAAAGCAGTGGGAGGCATTTGACCCCTCCCCTTAGGCACCGCAGCGGTGGCAGCTGGTGCTGCTCTTCCCCTGCCTCGCGGTCCCTCGTGCTTTCCTCCCCAGACCTGACAGGGGGAGAGAACCCCTGGGACCTGCCTGTCCTGCACAGGGAGCCCAGCCCTGAAGCTCTGTACTCCTGGCTTCCCAGGGGGCCATATCCCCATCCCCCCCCCATTGCAGGCCCCCCCCAGGCAAGCTCCTGCCCAAAAGCCCAGCCTTCATGGAGAGGGGACACAGGGCTGTGTTCTGGGGGAGGGCACGGAAAGGAGCAGACGCTGCCCTGGGGGTGAGATCTGCCTACCTGCCTGGCCACGAGGACTGCGCGAGTCCAGCCAGGACTTCCGCAGTGCTGCTTCTGCTGGTGCGGGCGCCAGCTCCCAGGGCACATCAGCAGTTTCTCTCCTCCCAGATGCTGCTGACCTTCGCCAACTGCCAGAGCGCAGCTGTGTGTGAGAGGGCCGTGGGGAGGATTGGGAGGCTGAGCGATTTGCTGGCCAGCTGTTGCTCAGTGCAGGTAAGGAGCCAGGCACCCTGCAGCCAGGCTGTCTGCCCTTCCCTGCGCACCGGAGCAGCCTGCAGCTCAGAGATGCCTGAGAGGCAAGCCTGGGCACCGGTTGAGGCATTCAGCCAGGCTCTGCCCTGGAGTGAGGGTCTTGGTTTCTTTCTTTTTCCCATGGTCTTCTCTCCCCAGTTCCCTCTCTGCCAGGAGCCATCTCGGCCCCCAGTCCTGTGCAGGACAGGACTGCCCAAGGAGCATGGCGGGAGCCCAGGCCTGGCAGCTCTCCCTGCCCTGCTGCCCAGCTAGCTGCTTGGGGAGGGCCCTCCAAAGCTCTGACTCATGGGGCATCCTTCCCCAGGCAGACTCTTGGGTCCAGGGCTTTGGTCGCAGCTGCTGCCCCTCAGCCCTTCTACCTGTGCTGCCTCCCTCGCCCAGGTCTGGAGCACCTTTGTAGGAGACAAGGACAGTCCTGCCTGCCACACCGAGATCCGTATCCCCCTCCTGGGACAGCTGCTGGGACGTCTTATCCTTTGCTGCACTTGTAAGAACCGGGAGATCAGCTGCGGGGCTTTGGATGCTCTTCATTACCTCTTCAGATTCATCCTGCAGCAAAAATGTAAGAGAAGCTGTGGTGGGCTGCGTCCTTACACACACACACACACACACAGGAGACACATGAGGTGTCTCTCATCCTCCTCCATCATCCCTGAGGTTCCTCTTGTTTCCTTCGCCTGTCACCCTTTGCTTTACACCCCTGTCCACCACCTCCTCCCCTGCCTGTGGGTCGTAACTTCCCTCCTCAGCCATTCCTAGTTCAAAGCTCTTTTCACCATTTGGTAAGCTTGTTGGCAAAGACGCTGTGTCCTACCGACTCTTCTGTCATCCCCTCCTGTTTAGGCACAACGCTGCCAGACAATAACCCAGAGCATCCACA